>NW_015522244.1:0-1607 GCF_001515645.1 Sinocyclocheilus grahami | reverse complement strand
GACAGAGCAAAAGGCACTGAGGGATTCTATATTTAATCATGCATTATTATGTGTTTATTACTACAGGCGGTTGTACTGGTTGTACTAGCAAAAACAATTCTGAGCTTCCTTCAAGTAAGAAAATCAGATATCTACAATAAAAACTCGGAGAAAGAGCTATTTATAATTATTTTTATTTTTCAAATATTCCACACATTTACAGCATCTTTATTACGGAGTGGAACATTTCTTAAGAGTGGGTACTTTAGAACTAGTTCCTGTTTTTATCACACATGCAGGGGCTGAAGGGCTTGGGTTTGACCCAAAGAACTTAAACACAAAAGAGAAAAGAAAAGAAAACCACAAGCTGAAGAGCAGCACATGTTGATGACCACAGTAATAAAGCACCCTGCAAACACAAAGCACTGAGACATTTACAAGCAAACATTTTCACACTTTTTCTCAATTCATTATTTCAGTAAATGTTGCAGATGAATCACTGAATGAGCAGCTCTTAGTCTTTATTGTCTTCTGTTCACAATAAATGCTCATCTTCTGTCTGTCTGTGTTTAGTCTCATGTGTCTCGCTGTGGGTTTCCTGAATAAAGCTGTTTAATCTTCACACTCAAACTAAACTGAGACACTGAACCTTCACCAGTTTTCTGTGGCTTTGAGATGGACAGAAAAACAGCTTGTTCATCACACAAACAAAAAAACACCTCCAGCATTTGTGAGAAACTTTGAGACAGAAAACATGTCATTTTCAAGTCTCTCAATATTACAATAACAACAAATCATTTAAAAATGCAAATTATTACTGTTAATTTGCATGTACTGTGGATATTTAGTTCAGGCCTGAGAGTAATACTAAATAAAATTATTATTTGGACTCGGACTCAGATGTTCTCCTTTGCAGAAAGTACAAACTTTTCTCATTGTCTTTCATGATAATAATTAGATAATCATGCTTGTATACTGTGTTTCTGGATATTTCTCTGATAATGTTGATTTCATCAGTATGGAAACTAGATTCAGTCACTGTCTGTGTTGAAGCTGTTAATGAGAGTCAATGCCTTGCAATGATAATGTTTGACAATTCAAATATAATATAAAAAGTGTAAATAATAATTGATTCTCTGATTCTACAACTTGAAAGAAGAGCAGAAAGATGAGAAAGAGACATCTGAACGGCTTTAAGAGCTGCTATTAAAGAGTCTTTATTAACTGTTAAAAGCTGCTGTGTGTCTATATGTGGAGTGGAAACTTTACAGTATCTTCTAGAAGTGTTACTCAGGGGTTTATTTCCTGTTTTCATGACACCCTCACATAAACTGACATGAGACTATTTTAAACATGCGAAAGAAGCAACATGAGCAGCAGCGGAAACTTTAAAGCGTCTCACGATTCACAAACTGAACAGAACGACCCTCATCAAACCAAACAACTGCTCAACACTCAATTATGGGTTTCAGAAATCATAAATAACATTTTTATCAACAAACTGTGAGTGTAAACAAATGTTAAAAATATATACAGTGGTGTGAAAAAGTGTTGGCCCCCTTACTGTTTTTTAAATTTTTTGTATATCTGTCACACTTAAAAGATTCAGATCCTCAAACAAATTTTTA
>NW_015522243.1:0-1608 GCF_001515645.1 Sinocyclocheilus grahami | reverse complement strand
TAAGCAGCAAATTAGGAGTTTATTGAGGCAAAAGTCGTAATTAATAAGTGAGAATTGGTCTCCAAACTAAAGTGTGAACATTATTTATTTATTTGATAAGAAGTCTCTTACACATATTTGATCAAAAATACATTAAAAACAGTAATATTGTAAAATGTTACTGCTTAAAATAACATAATTTATTTAAAATAGAAAACATTTGTAACATTATAAATGTCTTTACTTTCTTTACTTTTGATCAGTTTAGTGCATTTTTGCTAAATAAAAGTGTGGAATAAAAGATTTTGTAGCTGAATAAAAGATTTCTTTAAAAAAACAATCTTACTGATCCCAAACGTTGAAATCTATTATATTGTATCATATCGTATTCTTACTGAGGGAATATGTGTGTTTGTTCTCATGAAGGTGTCCTCCACTAATGGACATCACTCTTCACATGCTGAACGGGTACCTGTTGGCTTCTAAGGCCTACCTGAACGCCCATCTGAAAGAGACAGCTGAATTTGAGCGACAAGCTCCGACCGTATCAAACCTTGGGCTCAGTGGCCAACCTGACACACCTGAGGTCACCAGAGAGGAGCTGAAGAACGCTCTGCTGGCTGCTCAGGTAGACACATGCACACACATTTCTAGTACTGATCTCTGAATCATCAGTTTGTGCATTTGGCACAAATGTTGTTATTGTTTTTGTCAAACCTTCAGGACAGTGCAGCGGTGCAGATCTTGCTGGAGGTGTGTTTGCCGCCCCCTCAGGAGGAGCTGCAGCTGGGAGGAGCAGACAGCCTGTTGAGGAGCGTTCAGTCTGCTCCAGGTATTCCCATGCGGAAGCAGGTGGGCGACACGGGGGCTGGGCAAGGGGCCCAGGGGGAGCGTGAGGCAGAGGGCGGGCTGCTCAGTGACCTGAGGGAGGTGCAGTGTCTCATCTGCTGCCTGCTGCACCAAATGTTCATCGCAGACCCCAACATTGCAAAACTAGTACACTTTCAGGTAATTAAGTATCTCTGTTACAGTACTGTTATCACCAGTATGATACATGCTTTATACATACATACATAATAATCATAGATCTTAAGACACAGTACACACACAACGTTTTTTTTCTCTAGATGGATTTAACATTTTTTGTGTCATGTATTTCAGAGTGAAACAGGATATTCAGTGGGAAAAATGTGGGGTGGAATTTATTTTTATTCACTGGAAATTGATTAGATTTATTAGTGACAGCTGGTCTCTGTATGACAGGTGGTTGGATGGGAGGGGTTACAATCAAGTTTAATTAATTAATCATTTAATTCAAAAGTGACAGTAAAGACATTTATAACAATATATTTTATGGAGTAATGGGTGCTGAAAATTCAGTTTTGACATCACAGGAATTAATTACATTTAGAAATAGAAAACAGTTATTTTAAATTGTAATATTTCACACTATTCCTGTTTTTACTGTACATTTGATCAATGCAGCCTTGGTGAGCATAAGAAAATTATTTCAAAAACATAAAAAAATCTTTCCAACCACAAATTTGTGACATTTTTACAAATAATTCTCCTGGGACGATTTCAATTTTTTTGTCATGCATTAAGCTGAAAGACTCTATATAATTGTTC
>NW_015522242.1:0-1608 GCF_001515645.1 Sinocyclocheilus grahami | reverse complement strand
GCAGAACCCAGAGCGTCAGAGTAAAAGGAGGAGAGAGAAAGGGGAGCATTAGAGCGAACGAGAGGGAGGCAGGCATGTTTTTCCCCCTTTCCAGTTCCCTGTACTCCGGGAGGCGAGCGGGCGGCAGACAGAAAGCTGTTGTAATTCATGCCGTGCTGTGAGTTTGTGTGATGAAAGCAGTAGAGCGCTGCCTGGGAGATTGCTTTGCTGCACTCCTCCAAGCAGATTTGAAACTGTCTGGGACTGCTTTAGATGAGAGTTGGATTATAGAGTGACCTGCGATGTCTGTGTCACTCGGCTGTGTGCAGGGTGCATTATACTGTGCTAACCAGGTGTTTGAGGCCCAAATCTGCACTGTTCCTGCGATACTGTCAGCAGTGTCTGCGATATGAAGCCAGAACTCTCGGAGAGCTGGATGGGGGAAAATGGAAATAATATTTTACTCTTGTTGTTGCTTTTTGTGTGTATTTCGTTTCTTTTCAATAGCAGTTGCTTATTGGATCATTGATTCTGACATGCCAAAAAAGAAAACCCTGAAAAGCCCAGTGGTTGACCAATGTTTTTCTAATGGTCAACACTAATTTCTGTATAACACTTACACTTTTTCGCAATATTTACAGTACTCTAAAAAATTTAGAAAATTTGAAAATGGAATATATGCATGAAAATGTCTTTAAACATTATGTAATTAACATTTGCAAGCCATAACTGCAAAATATATATTTGGCTCAAAATTCACTAAAAATTGTACTACACATCAACACTAAGCCACATGACCACTTCAGTTACAGCTATCAACTTAATTTCAGTACTTTCAGATAAATCAGCAAGGCAGATCTGGCAGCTTCTATTTATGAGTGCAAGTTTCTCACACCTGCTTGTTTTTGTTTGTTGATTGTTTAGGCTTAAAGATGCAGTGGACCCCAGAGCATGCGCAGTGGGCCGAGCAACATTTTGACATCTCATCCACCACACGTTCCCCCGCACATAAAGCAGAGGCATACCGCGGACACCTGCAGCGGACCTACCAGTATGCCTGGGCCAATGATGATATATCAGCACTGACAGCCTCCAACCTTCTGAAGAAGTACGCAGAGAAGTATTCTGGTATCCTGGAGGGTCCCAGTGAACGGGCGCTTCTGTGCTCGTACTCCGAGAACGCCCCAGGACTCTTGAACGGACGCAAGTCAGAGAGCGAAGCATGGCAGGAGGGGATCTACCCAATGAGCTGTGCTGCAGATGTTGTTTCTGCAAGTAAGACTGGCATGACGGTCACCCTGCCTCCTCCAGATGTGACGGCAAGTGTCGGCAGCTCCACAGGGGTGGCGAGTAGCTTGAGCGAGCCCAGCTACTCCAGCAGTAACTGCGGGAATCATGCGTCTACTGCACTGCACTCGGGGATCCCCTCTCAGGAATTCGCTAGCAGTTACAATGGCTCGTACTTGCATTCCACTTACGGCGGCGGGCAAAGCACACCAGCTCTCCCGTCGCCACATCCCTCACCTTTGCACAGCGCCGGGCTCCTTCAGCCTCCACCTCCAACCCTAGTGCCCAGCTACAATACAAGTTCCCCCAATCTCTCCAGTTACAATTACCCTCCAGCAGGTT
>NW_015522241.1:0-1609 GCF_001515645.1 Sinocyclocheilus grahami | reverse complement strand
TTTTTTTTTAGTTTGGGCACAAGTTGTGGTGCATTCCCTCATGATGTAATGCCCTGTCTGACAGACATAACGGGGTATTTTGGGAACCTGGCCGGATTGTAGCCGTAAAATTGAAAAGACATTCATATTTAGAAAGAAAAGTGTTTATTTGTGTGATTTTGTGTCTGTATATGTACATATATTTACATTTCTATATATAAATTTATTTGTATATTAGCTATTTTAAATTAAATGTATTTAATTTTGAAAAATTCCACACACACACATATATATTCATATACACATAAAAAGCTTATTTTTTATAATATTTTTAATATAATATATTTTTATATAAAATTAATATACATTTCTTAAAATTAAGATATATATGTGTGTGTGTATATACACACGTTTTTACATTTATTTATAAAAGCCTTTTTGTGTGTGTGTGTATATGTGTGTATATATATATATATATATATATATATATATATATATATATATATATATATACACATTTCTATTTTTGTTTTTTATTTAGTTTTTAAATTAATAGACTTTTTATGTGTATTTTAATATTTTTTAAATTGAGAATTTTAATATTTTTTTTAATTATATGTAAAACATATATATATAATATTTTTTGAACTGTAGATAAGTTTAAACACACAATTTTCTTTATTTAAACAAACAGTGCATGCTGAATACAGTACATATTGAATACAGTTTGCATTGCCATAATATTTCAACCTCTTGATTTGTCCTTTTTCAAAGGTTTTTGGTCATTGTGTTATTGCTAGTTGATTTTGAAAATAATTTAATTATTCATAACACCCTAGTATCACCCCTAGTGTCTCCCTTAGCTTTTGGAGAACTTCTGTCTTGATAACCTTGTGTTGAAGTTCAACACAATTTCCGAGTTTTTCAGTCTTTTTGGGGCCGTGGCATAGCTGTGATGTTCTTTTGGTTGACACGTGTTTGGAATCCCTTTTGTTCCTCTTCCCTGTCCCCATCCCTTTTTTCCCCATCATAACCTGTCCTTTCACTATTCCTATCATCAACAGATGTTTCAGAAACTCTTCAGCCTCAGACAAATCCTCTCCGTAATCTCCTGCTCATTTCCATTCGTTCCACTGCACATTTATGCACTATCACACCATCTGCGACCACAATATTACTACGATCTATTTAGCTAAGTCTTGGGAAATATACCATCACTTGAAACACAGCATATCTTCTCTGGTTTACCCCTGCATGAGGTAAACTACAGACTAGTTTAAATACACATTCTCCTTTATTCAAACAAACAGTACCTGCTGAATCATTTTGAATAGTGTTTGTTTTGCCATATTTCGATCTCGACTTCATTACGAAAAATGAAGTCACAACTTTCACAAAGTCCATGCTGCAATTCCAAGGATGTTCCCGCAGCCAAGGAATTCCGCCACCATGAGGCAAAGGTCAATGGTGTCGAGGAGCGGAAAATATGAGCCGTTCTCTTGAAAGACAGACCTGGGGATTTTCCTTCAGCTCTTCTGACAGCACCACCTACTTTATTTTTACCCACAGCTCTTATGGATATCACGGCGAGAACTGCTTCTTTTACTCTGTTATTATTGGGGTTTTTGAG
>NW_015522240.1:0-1610 GCF_001515645.1 Sinocyclocheilus grahami | reverse complement strand
GCACCATTCCGTTGGTTCAGTGACTTCAGAGATTATCCCTAAGGATAATGTGCTTGAGCTCCTGTTCTACCTTAGGCAACAGGGGAAAGGGAATTCTGCGAGGGCTGGCCAGACTATAAGGAGTGGCGTCTGACTTAAGTTCAATTTTCACTGGTTCACATTTGAGCAAGCCAATGTCTCCATAGACATCATCGTAGTCTGTGATTTCATCCACCCTCTGTACTAGGCCCATTTTACAAGCAGTGCTTCGACTGAGCAAATTGTTAGCAAATGGCCCACCTACAACAAAAACCCAAAATTCAAAGAATTTCCCTTTACTTTCAGTATTTGCTAGGAATTTTCCCTTACAGCTCACTTTTCCCCCAGGACTTCTCACATACTGGTTTTGTCCAGTGGAGGGCGCTATGTGTGTGCGATTACAACGAGTGCAGTCTATGGCTTGTTTCCTCTCACCACCCTTTTCCTTATTTGGTGGTGTCGTAAAGCCTTTCGTGCCTTTCCGGTGTCCGTCCTATCCCTCGCTCACTTCAGCAGCCGCTACACCGCTCGCATTTTGGGTCTCAGTCAGCTCAGACTGCCGCACGATCTGGACCGCTTTGTCCAAAGTCAGTTCAGGTTCCATTTGTAACCTTTGGGAAACGTCACGATCTGCAATCCCTATGATGGTTCTGTACCTTATTTGTTCCTCTTTGCTCGTGCCGAACTCGCAGTATTCAGCCAATTCATAGAGACATCTCACAAAAGCCTCAACAGTCTCTCCCGACCTCTGTGTGCGCTGATGAAAACAGGCCCTCTCATGTATGACGTTCCTCCGGGGAACGAAATGTTAATTAAATTTGCCAACAACAGTCTCATAATTATTTGCATGCGATGCTTCGGTAAACGTGAACGATCCGAATATCGCTTCGGCATCTTTACCCATTGCATAAAGCAGGGAATTGACTTGTACTTCATCACTTCCCTTGTTCAGCTTCGTTGCAATGCGAAACCGGGAGAACCGCTGGATCCATGCAGGCCAGGTCGCAGGCTGTGGGAAGTCGAAAGCCTCTGGTGCATTGAACTTGGACATTATACCACTCAAAATAAGGCAAACTTGGTCGTGGGTGCAACGTCCACTTCTGACACCATGTCATGAGAGGGAACAACAATGTTATTTAACAATTAGGCATTTATTTATCATAGACTGCAGGAGCTTAACAATTCAGTGTACTGCGTAAAACACACTGCCCCTTTTCCCCCGGGCTCTCCCTACAAAAGGGGGCGGAGTCCCTGCCAATACAGGTACAATTTGATTGGCCAACATAAGGTTCCACACAGTGGGCAACCAAACAGTTGCTGGTCCCCAATGACTTTGATAGTAGGGAAAAAAATATGGAAGTCACTGGCGACCAGCAGCTGTTTGGTTTCCCACATTCTTAAAAATAACTTATGTTCAACAGAAGAAAGAAACTCATTCAGGGTTACAACAACTTGAGAGTGAGTAAATTACCATTTTCATTTTGGATGAGCTATTCATTTAATGTTAATAAAATAAATAGGGATTTCGCCTAGGGCGTCAAAATGGGTAGAAACGGCCCTGGCCACCTGAGTGAAACCATTGTTTATACCAG
>NW_015522239.1:0-1610 GCF_001515645.1 Sinocyclocheilus grahami | reverse complement strand
CGTGTCTCGCTAAAAAGTGCCTCCAGGTACGTTTATGCCATGAGAGCAGGTAGAGAACGGTGATTAAATGACTGATTGACAAATGAATAGCACTTTTCATGATCCCGTTAATACCAGATGGATAAAAATAAATCCCTGGCCTTCATTTTTTTCATTGAATATATTTCATTTGAAGTATAACATAACGTTAGTAACATGGCTTGTGAACAGCAATACACTTTAACTTTAAATGAAGATTTGAATAAATGAAGCTTTTTAAACTATCCTTTGAATACACCAACACAATTAATGTTCCACTTTTCACTGATAAACCAGAAGACCAGTTTTCAAGTCACAAAGATTAAGCTATTAACTCCCTGTTGCAAATTACTGCTTTCAAGTGTTTATGCAAAACTTTCCATCACTTTGCCAGTAGCTACCTAAAATCCATTATAGACCATGCTGTTGTTGTGCAGCTGTGTATTATGATACATACGAGTCTCTGCCTGATAAAGATGCTCAAATGGCAACACAAACACATTAAAAGTGAGACACTAAAGTTGATTTCAGCCCCTCATTGGTCAGCCGCTTGCTCTGCAGAGAACCTGATGATCATTTTATGGTTCCTGTAATAAGCCAAGTGGAGAATATGTCAAAGGTGACAGCAGACACCGAGACTTGCTGAAGGACGGATCTATCATCCACCTCAACTGACTCTTATGCAGATGGATTAGACTCAGTCACATAAAAAATAATTGTCCTTGAAACATATTGCCAGACCCCTGTGATAGATATCTCTTGCTTCTGGGTTCGGTAATTGAAGCTGACCTTAATAAATTAGTAACACAGGTTGTTGTCTCGACAGCGGTGCTGATGATTAAGCTGACGTCCTGAGGGGAAGATTCAAGGAATTAATAGCGTCTATTCTGCCAGTAACACACACTCACACACACATGAAAAGACAGGTTCTCTACAAGAAAGGGAATCCCAATGACCATCTAGAATTTCTTTCACTTGTTTGTAAGGGAAAACGAGTGCATGGTCCTTCTGCAAACTATAAAACATGCAATTGTAATATATAATATCAAAGAAAATTTAACTACAAAGCTATAAAAATCCATAGAAAATGGAAAATTACTACTTTACTACTACTTTAGTTGAGCTCCATGATCATACAGTAGGCTATATGGAGATGGGAGAAATCTTTATGAAACTAAACACCTAAAGGCTGTAAAGGTGCTTCAACTAAGTACTGAGTTACGGGTATGAATACATATGCAATGTACTTATTTCAGTTTTTCCTTTTTAACAAATTTGCTAAGTTGTCACAAATAATTTAAAGGGTTAGTTCACTCAAAAATGAAAATTAGGCTGCGTTTTACTCACCCCAGAGGCATCCTAGGTGTATATGACTTTCTTCTTTCAGATGAATCCAGTCAGAGTTATATTAAAAATGGTCATTGATCTTTCAAGCTCTATCATTGCAGTCAGCGGGTGTTGCATTGCTTCAGTCCAAAAGAAGTTAAATAAAAAGAGCCCATCCATAAAAAAGGCTCCGAGGGGTGAACAAAGGCCTCCTGTAACGTATCGATGTGTTTTTGTAAGAAAAATATCCATATTCAAAACGTAAT
>NW_015522238.1:0-1610 GCF_001515645.1 Sinocyclocheilus grahami | reverse complement strand
CAAATCAGCATCTTAGAATGATTTCTGCGCTAATTGCTACTGAAAATTTAACTTTGCCATTACAAGAATATTCAAATAAATATATTTAGAGAAAACTGTTATTTTAAATTGTAATAATATTTTACAATATTAATGTTTTTACTGTAGTTATCATCAAATAAATGCAGCCTTGATGAGCATAAGCAGCTTCTTTCAAAAACATGAAAAAAAAAATCTTATTTATTTCACACTTTTGACCACCCAAGCAGTTTGCATTTGATGCATTACATTGAAATACAAGGTTTTTTGACATGGGTGGAAAGATGGCACACAGTTTAATTTTATGCAAGTGTTGAAATTCGTGTTTTCCTGAATCTAGAAATATACAAAACCGCTCTGCTCTATTTAGCATTGATTTAAACAAGATGTTTTAAAGCAAGGCATATGAGAGAATCTCAGTCCCTCAGGAAATGGTAAATATAACTAGCCTACTCTATGGCTAAGCTGAATCACTCGCTGGACCAAAAAATATATTTAACCATAAATTTAGTTACTTTTGTCTCTCCCTGAGGATTTAGAAGCAAGAAATCACAATTTCAGGCTATTTAAGGTAAAAGATATTTATAAGACCAACTCAGTTGAGCAGAAAATCAGCTGACAATGCAGTTTTACACAACTGCTTGTATAATTAAATATTCGTTTCATAAAATTCTTGACTAATGCATCAGACTTCAACCCAGATGGCCTGTTAATCAGAACCATCACCTCATGCATGCATACATTTATGCGTGACAGCAAAAACAAACTAGCATGTAGCGCAAATCGTAGCACCAACAAACACAAACACACATTAGCAGAAATTCTCATGGCCCATATCTCCTGTCCTCCACCCTAGTTCAGTTGCTCCAGATGTTGCAGATGGCTGTGTTTGTGGAGTTGCTGGCCCACACGTTGTCTGCACTCCCAGGAGACCTGAGAGCCAGGCCAGACACTGAAGCAACGCTACCATCTGGGCCAATTTGAAGCCTTGCCCTCTTATTTTCTCGGCCTCCCATACACGTCCTTATCTTCTCGCTCTCTCGCTTCTCTGCATGGTTTACACTGTTCTCTCACTACCTATCGCTCTAGATAACCAATTTTAGGTTTTGAAGCATTCATGTAAAATAATGCATGGGAAGCTGGTGATGGAGGGGAAATGAGGGTTCATTAAAGCAGCCAATTATAGGATCAATTAAGCAGAGATGCCCATTTTAATGGTGAGTGATCCAATATGCTCAAAATAAAAATACAGAATGTATAAAAGATAAAATATATATTGATATTGGGATTCTTATTATTATTAAAAAAAAAAGTAAAAAATGCATTGTATGAAGAATTGGTGGCATCTATTTGAGAAACTAATATGCATTAGACTTAAGCATGCAACATTACTTCAGCCCTTGCAATGAATAAGGGGCGACAGGATGTGATATTATGCTCTAGACAGTCTAGAGCTTCTGTTTATAAAAAAAAAAATTATATGCTTTGATTAAAAGAAATTATAAAATAGAACCATACAGTATATATAGGATATAAACATCACAGATTGACCTCTTGGCAAAATACTTAGAATTAAAACAGCTTTGTGTGTG
>NW_015522237.1:0-1610 GCF_001515645.1 Sinocyclocheilus grahami | reverse complement strand
TGTGTGGTCTGGAGCACATTAAGAGTCATCTCTGAATCTCTGAGCTTTAGTTGAGCTGATTCAAACTCACCCCGACTTCAACGTGATCCGAGCCTTTGTCGTCCTGCTTGTGGAGAATCTCGAAGTAGTATCGTCTGGAGGCCATGAGACTGGAGAGGAAAGAACAGACATGAAATCTTAATGCCTTTCATTTGAAAGTCCTGTATTTTTATTACTGCATTTTCATATCTTATTATATCTCATAATTTCCTATATTGTAACATCATAGCATATCTTATTAAAGCAATAAAGTGAATTATTATTTTCAGAAAATAGCAACAACAGCAATACGTCAAAAAGGAAGAATGTACAATAAAGTTACATTTATTAATAGTAATAATTGGAAAATAGTTCTTTTGCCAAGTGATATGTGTCAAACTGTGAGCAGTTTACAGTTGCCGAGCAACACAAAAACTATTAAATATTAATATAGAATTTGTGGCCACATGTTTGCATGCATTTCACAACGCCTTCAAACTTGAGCTCAGAATTCCAGCCAGAACTGTAATATTTTGCATTGTTTTGTCTATATCTATATATAAATGGAACAAAATAGTGTGGCAAATCATATTTTGTTGTTATGTACCCCATAATATATCATAACATATCCCATCACAGATCATAATATTGTATCGTACTGTAGTGTTTCAGATTGCATCATATATTGCAACAGTGAATTATATATCATGACATACTGTATCTTATGTTATAACTGTATTGCTTTACTGAATTATGTAATATGGGACATGAAATGTTGTAATATAAGAACACTAACATATCATATATCATATAATTTCAAATGAAATTTGCATTATTCTGTATTACATATATCAAATAAATAACAAATATTGTGCTGTATTATATCAAATATTGTATCACATATCACACCTTTGTGTCATGTATTTACAAAATATAAAAAATATGATATTATATTATTATATTTCCTGTGCTGAAATCGCGTTTGGTCTCGTACTGTATCGCGTACCTTGTCAGTGTTGTGCTCTTTGCTTGGCCATTTGGTATGATAAACAGGAAAGTGTGTTCAAGCTCCAGCAAAACAGTGTAAAGAAATACTCTTTGTGAGAAGCAGTCAATCAGCAGAAGTTAAAAGCAGCTTGTAAGTGTATTTATTTCTTGTCTCAGTGTTTAGCGCAGTTGTCGTTGCTAGGAAACGCTTGTTTTGTTTACTGTGGAGACGTGCTGAAATCGCGTTTGGTCTCGTAATGTATCGCGTACCTTGTCAGTGTCGTGCGCTTTGCTTGGCCATTTGGTGTGATAAACAGGAAAGTGTGTCCAGCTGAATTTAATTTGAGGTTTGTTAGACGAATATAAAAAGCTTAGTACACCGCGGCAGCGGTTGCGGCAGCCCTCGTGTGAAGCTCTCATCGTGTGAAGACCGAAGAGTGTAAAGACCATTGACTCTACCATTCGACTCCACCGAGCAGGGACACCGGCAAGACACATAAGTATCACTTCTGAATCATTCTCTTTCCTACTACTTATTCCCCTTTTGTTTTCAGTTATGCTAACCAATTCTTACTATGTGTTTCCAAATCCCTACTATCACTACC
>NW_015522236.1:0-1611 GCF_001515645.1 Sinocyclocheilus grahami | reverse complement strand
CACAGTCACTGTAACACACAAACAGAACGATCACAGTCACTGTAAATCAAAAACAGATTAAATATGCTGAAAGAGCTGGTAGAGTCAGATGAGTGTTTCTATAGTTCAGAACTGAATCAGTGAATCACTCACCCAGGAATGAAGCAGTGCTGCACAGTAGACTGAACCAGCAGCTCTCTGGAGGAACACCGCCGCATTTACTGCATACACATCAGGAGGATCAAAAACATGTCTGACAATATATAACTTTTGCTCATCTTCTAATAAAATGTGATGTTTTGGTACCTGATGAGTGGGATGTTGTCCAGCGTGCAGCACAGATCAGATCCGCTCTGAAGAACCAAAGACGTCTCACAGGTTGAGTTATATACCCTACAAACACACACATACTGTGACCATATTTGCTGACTGCATGCATAAAATAAGTTAAAACAAAGATTTTGCAAGGGTTTTGATTTTTAACATTGAGATAACTAAACTCTTGAGATAGAAAACTGTATAGTTTGGCATTTAACAGACTGATCAATCTGAACAAACACAGAGACGTGACGGTCAAACAGCCTCTTCAACCTCAAAATCAATGTGATCTAATCAAACACTTCAGCTAAATCTTATTCAATTATTGTTGAGGAGATTCTATTGATATCTGAATAAATCAATCACAGCATGCTCTGTTTTCCACTGAGAGAGGGTTCAATATTCACCAGTTATTCACAGGACAAACGTGCTGATTGTAAAGGGCCATCGCATATCTGTGAGACAGAGAGAGAGAGACAGACAGGTTAAAAGAGTACAGACTACTTTCAGAAATCCAACATGTCTTTACAAACCTTTTCAGGTCAACTGGGCAAAGCTGATTCTTAATTACTACTAAATGAGTTTTGCAAAAAGATTTGCATAGAAACTGTTTACAAAGTGATACATTTCTGAAAGGTATTTAACTCCACTCAAGCTAAAATTAAATTAAAACACATTGCAAACGCATTTAAGGAGTAAATATAAACATTATGATTAAATGGATAAACGCCAATTCTCTAAGACAAAGTTACAATATATTCAGTAATATATACAATACAATTTTAAAACCAAAATAATATACTTTTTTCTCAATATATCAGCTATTATTGTTAACTACGGTAGAACTTAAACCGTAAAAAATATTCATTACTCGACATGAATAGAGAAAAACATAAATAAACTAATATTAAAAAAACTAACTAAAATGAAAACAGAAAATATAAATGATCTAATTTAAAATATAAACAAAACTAGTATATCAATGATACTAAAATAACACTGCAACAGAAATAGGTACTTTACTCTTAGTAAAATAATCACATCTTCTGTAATTAAATGCATTCAAAGTTTTATTGAACTGAAATCGCCAGATTAACATACACTCTTAATAAATACTCACATGATCCAGATTCCAGGCAGTGTGAACACAGGCAAACTGATGGGAAGCAGAAACCACAGAGACATTTTCCCTCGTCCTGAAGAGCTTCTCTGAATCATTGCATCAGATCAAACTCCACTCATCTTCATTCAGTGTAAAACCTCACAGATCAACACATGACAGCAAGTGTTTTCTGTCAGTGTCTGGTGCTGTGT
>NW_015522235.1:0-1612 GCF_001515645.1 Sinocyclocheilus grahami | reverse complement strand
AAAAAAATGGTTAAGGTGATATCACAAAGTTTTAGAGGTAAAGGGTAGAAGTCGCTGAAGTGAAGTGAGTTTTGTTTATGAATCTGGCCTGTGAGGGGAGCCAATGCGTGGGTGATACACACAAATGAGGTGAAGCAGTGGAATATCAGATTATGGCTCTATCATAAATCATCACAGGTACTGTCATTTCTACAACACGGCATTTAAAAAGACAACATGCCCTGTAAGACAGACTATTCTTCACAGTGGTGCTGCCATTTTGTATAGCACCACCTCACACTGTATAGACGTAAGTGCCATAAGTTACGTTTAATCAACACAATAATGACACATAATGGGCTTGACGGTTGAAGAGATGTGTTTGTGAAAAACACTTAAAAAAAATCCCCAAAAAATCTATCGTCTACACTTTTGAACGAGCAAAAACTGTTGTATCACACTCCTATTACCTATTTTAACTATTTTATGAATGTGAATAATGAAACTTTCAGTTTTGGCTGTAGTAACTTTGTGACGTAGTCATTGTTTTTTATTTGTATTATTATTTTTAATATTTATATTTAGCTTTATTTTTTATTTCAGTTTTAGTACTATTTGAAAATAAAATAATAGAACAATTAAGCAAATAATAATAAAGTAAATAATACAATGAATACCTTCCTTAAATCTCTTAAATATTTGACAACTAAATAAACATTGCTTTGAAAAGGACATGTGGAAAACAGACTCAATGTTTCAATGTCACTAGCTAATGCAAACGCTGCAAAACACGTTGGAAATAGAAACCTTTGCCTTTGTAAATAAACACAAATATGCACAGGAGCCTGTGAAAGCTTTCAGAAGGTGCTAAATTGAGTCTGTACTACAGGTACTGCAAAATGATCCCTGCAGAAAGAAATGTCACTGTATTTTTACAAAGAATTACCATAAACTACATTTACAAATTTTTACAGTAACTTTCTCAGGAGACAGCTGGGGAACAGAACATTTATTCACACAGCAAAGCACTGGTGTGGTAATTAAAATAAATATAGCTATCATTAAAACTAAATAACTTAGACATTCTAAGCAATGCTATTTGACTACTTTGTGCCATTTTATTGTATGAGACAGGCTCTGCAGTTTTGAATGGCTTTCTCAAGTGCACTGCTTACTTCACTGCCACATCAATGCACTTTTTAAATTCTATATGAAATACATATGGTGCAAGTGTGTTAGTCATTATTTGCTTGAAGCACTTGTCATTACTCTAGTCATCCATCCGTCCACCCCTGCTGCACGTCTCCTTAGAAGCCTGCCACCCAAACGGAGCCTACAGCTGTTCTACCTTTCCAAAATGCCAGCCTATTTCTCACTCAAAGTCTGAGACCAACCCTGTGTGAATGCCACAGCAGCTGCATCACCATTTACTGTCACGCTACTGTTTTCATTTTGTTTTTGTTTTTTTAATGTTGCTCAAGACTAAATCTTTGAAATTGGAAAACAGGAAACTGGTCTATACACATCTTTAACCCTCATATTTAGCTGACTTCAACTGAACTGGTTGTCATATTAATATGAATGATAAATAGAAAAATACATACTGTTAAATTTGTTGGGGGGGGGGGGGGGG
>NW_015522234.1:0-1612 GCF_001515645.1 Sinocyclocheilus grahami | reverse complement strand
TGTGTGTGTGCGGCAGCTCCATAACTTGTACCCTACTGTGGTTAAACATATAATCATCCATAACCTTCTAAAATGGCCTATATCTTCTTCTCTAGCACGCACACACTCAAGCAAGGCTGTTTACTCACAGCATGTGAATTATCAGACCCAGAATGTTCCCAGCATGGCATCGTGGGTAATGTGACTTTTCAGCATGGGTCCACTGCAATCATACACTTAGAGAAAGAAAGAACAGGAAAGAGAGAGAAGAAAGACACAAAGTAGAGAGATAGACTGTAAGGAGAAAGACTGATGATCGCCAGAGAGAAGAATGCAAGGGAAGAAAAGAGAGAATGTGAGATGTATTTTACATTAAATGAGTTTAGGGTCTCTGCGGCGTCATTTGTGGAAGAATTTCTCTTTACTTCCAAGACTGTGAAGCTTTTTTAGAGCCTAGCTGTGTATGTGTGAACAGTAATTATTTTAAATGTTTTCAGACTGGTATTACTGTAAATTCAAATGCTTATTACATCAAAATGGAGTTTTGTGTCTCGTAGTCTGTAGCTATAGTATTATCTGCATGCTAATGTTTTGCAAGTCTTCCAAATGAACTTACTGTATGCAAAAAACAAACTTAAAATACTGATATGCAGTTTTTTTGTCCAGTATAAAGCTGAGTATTATCGTAAATAGCGCCGTATGATTATCAAAAGCAAGTAGCCAATCATGATCTTCGGTTGCGCTAATGCTCATCCTACATTTATTTTCTCAAACATCAGTTACTGATCAGCTAGAAATGTATTCAAATGTATTTGACAGTGACTGCTTTTCTTTTTCCTGAAAATGCTTGTACTTGCATCACACTGGATTAAATCCTATGACTTACCCCAAAAAATGACAATGTTTTGTAGTAGAGTGAACGCGCATTGTGCACCCACCTATAGGCACATATTACTAATGCGCTTTTTAAATAAAATAGTATCACTAAATCCTGAATGCATTCTTTTTGTCAGCTTGTTTTTCTTCAGTTATCACAGGTTGTGTATTTCGTTTTGGAACTGATGGATCTTGATTGCCTAAAACATCCACAAATAATGCTTTTGTTCACTCAAAAACTGAGGTGCATAAGCGCTAATATTTGGTAATAATATAGCATAACGAAAATTTATAAGCAATTTTTGTAGGATGGTCATTTTTGATTGACAACACCAAATATGTAACAAGTTGGGGAAAAAAACCTGAAGAAGTACAAAACATTGTAATTTTTGGGGGTAAGTCATAGAATTTAATCCAGTGTGATCCGTTGTGCACCCGCCTATAGGCGCATATTACTAAGGCACTCTTTAAAAAAAAATACTGTGCCATAGACTTTAGAGCAGGTTTTAGTTGGTCAATGGTGCAATTGTTTTCAGTTACCTCAAAATAGCAATGCGCCAACAATGCGCCTGAACACACATTGTTTTCAGACCAGCACGCCCATGGGCAAACAGATAGGCACAAGTGAATTTGCTATTTAAAAATCGTGGTGCTGGATGTGAAAATGACATCTGCGTCTTGCTGAAACTAGCAAAAAACACTTGCGACGCTGGAGTCGCATTGCACCAAGTTTATGATAGGGCCCATTCTGTTCAAT
>NW_015522233.1:0-1613 GCF_001515645.1 Sinocyclocheilus grahami | reverse complement strand
ATATATATATAAAGTACAGCTTTTATTTGAAATAGAAATCTTTTGTAACATTACAAAAATACTTTATCATACCAATTTCTTAAAAAACAATTACTGACCCCTATATAATATTGTAACAGTAGTTATTCATTAAAATATTATTTACTTTAGCTTATGATAGGGTGTCACATACATAGCGATGTCACATTCTATGACATCACCAATTATAGGCTGTTCAATTTCAATTACCAGGCATAAAATTTCCCCAATAACTGACAGGAATCAAAAGAAATAGGTGTCCTACATACATAACGCAACATATACTCCATAAAAAGCAGAGAAGAATCTGATCACAGACACTTGTTATCCAATCAGAAAACATGGAGGCGGCTCTCTGCCAATGGTGTGAGTGTTGGGCAGAGTTACCCGTTTGTCAGAATAATGTCAAAGATCTGCCTTTTTCATCTTTAAGATACTTTGTATACAACATTAAAGCATCAAAAGTAACAAAGTTGGAGATGAGACATTAGATTTCATTGCTACAGTGTTTAATTTTCCTCAGTCATTTGTAGCTGAATTGTCCAATAAACAGAATAGGTCTCTAAAAGTTGTAACAAAATATAACCAATATTTACAATAGTTGTATTAAAAATACAAAAGTAGTGACAGACTTTGCCAGCTGTCTTTGTAAAAGACGTAGAAATACATGTGATTCTTATAGATTTGGCTGGGTAGAAACACAAGCGATACATTTGAACTATCACAAACTCATGACATTCTAAGTAAAATATAGTGTTGTAACCATTTACTGACCATATTATGACCACCTGTCATCTATGTAACAACTATAATTTATATATTCTTGACCACAACCTCTTGCTTCTGAAAATCTGTGCAACAATTCATGATTTGTGCCATTAACTCGGATAGTCGGAAACAATGGTACTGACAGATAAAATTAAATAAAAATACAAAACATAAAATATTTTCAAACAGAAACGTGAGAAACATTTGGAAAGTTTTTGGGAACATGATCAGATGAGAAAAGGCATGTTTAAATGGTCATATACTCATGAGTAACATAAAAACACTGATATCAGCACAGAGAAGATGTCTGAGACTACTGAGGTTTGTGAGAGGCAGCTGCTCGGTCTTTTCTTTCTGTCTTCAAGTGTCCGAAGAGAACTACGTCTCCCTCTGTGATTGATTTCAACACTCCCTCTCACAAGCACAACACACCCATACAGTGTCTTTAACACGTGACATACTAAAGTAATATTGCATATTAAAACGTCTAATGAAATAATACTGTTTCTATGGTCTTGTAACACTGATCTTGCATAATGTGCAACACCTCTCATCATGCTATAATTAAAATGAGACCGTGTGACTTCCTTCTTGTCTTTGTTTTAACTTATGTTAAAAGTGCCAACATTTTATCTGCTCCTGTCCTCTTTCACAGTGATCTCCATGAAGGTCCGAAATGATTGGCTGTAGTTCAGTAAATCGGCCACGATTCCATATCAACTGTCATATGAATGTTGTCCAACTTTGGGAAAGAGATACGTAGAGTCTCTGATTAAACTGCAGATATTTGCTCGTTTTCTGTAAAGAAAAGAGACAAAATAAGACCT
>NW_015522232.1:0-1613 GCF_001515645.1 Sinocyclocheilus grahami | reverse complement strand
TTTGTTTTCTAAGGTAATGCAGTGATTTATTTCAGAATGGGTTTTAGAGGATGAATGTTGAGTATTCAAGTTTTTGACTGATACCTAATTTGCCATTTAATTATGATTACTTAAATAATGGGGGAAAAGGCAATAAAAGAGTGTGCCAAGTGTGCTGCTGACAGTTAACAGCTTATATTTAAAATGTTTAAAAAAACATTTATGAGAAGAATTTAAGACATTTCTTTGGTTTGTGTTCAGAGAGGGAGAGAAAGTTATTAAAGCATTTATTTAGAATAAAGAATAAACTAATCAATGACACAGTCAGTCTTTCTCATTCTTGGTGTGGCTTAGTGCCCTACACACACGTGAATCGAGATGAACTGCATTTTTTACATTTCATTTGCTGCTGGTACCTATGGAACCTGTTTGGGAAATTTCACGCCTTTAAAGGGTGTGACCTAATAATCACACTATAAAAGAGCGAACTCACCTGCTCTCAAGCATACAGCTTAACTAATGTTAAAGTCAAACAACTTTGATCATAATATCTTTAAGGAAGGAGACACTTTTATAGAACAATCGTCATGGGGCAGGAGCACCATCACTTTTCCAGCAGTTCCATCATTCGAAAGCAACTCCACTGTAGGCCGGCATACAGAAGGATTCTACATCAGATGCTCATTACATCAGAGTATCATAGCTGCTCCTGCCCCAAGCATTACTGTGGGATCAGCCGCTGTGAGTTACTCTGATCTGCTTCTATTAGTTTAGGATTATATTACGTTTACATTTGACAGGGTTTAAATTAAGACAAGAGAAGGCCTTAATCCAGAATAGTTAATCATGGCTTTAAAAAAATGGCTTTCTGAAACAAAGATTACATTTAATTTGCTGTTGGCACCTACGGAGCTGGTTTGAGAATTTCTACTCTTAAGGATTATATTACTTTTAATTTTAAAATGCTTAAACACAATACTACTTTTCTGCTACGTTTGAGGTTTACATTAAGATTAAAAATCATACTAATGATTGGTTTTGATTCTCCTTTTTCATTACAGATGAAAAGTGAGCTAGATAATGTCGAAAGGTAAGAACCAATTTATGCACCCCATGTTCACAGATTCTGTTCACCTTCACTGCTTCAGATCAGTGGCGTGTCCAGAGGGTGTCCAGGGTGGCGCTGGACATCCCCGACATCTGATTGGCCACCCCAAAATTGAATATGCTACGATTTCATTTTCTTTGTTTAATCGTACTGAAAGAAGCATTTATTTTAGCCTCGAACTCAAGGACACGACACGTCTGGTGTGCTGCTTTGCGCTTCATCTCGTCCGGTGTACCTTCCAGCCTCGGCTATCCGCTTGTTAAGTCTGACGTCACACGTCACCGCGTTCAAACGCTCTATCAGACACCACGAGAAAACAACAAAAGGTGCTAATATACACTCACAATGTGATATAATACTACCAAAAATAATTATAATCCTAACCTTTAACTCCATACCGAAATCCCAGATAGCCAGACAATGAAATATAAATAAATATAAAAATGATTTATGTTTGGGACGCTGTGAGCTTGGAGACTGAAGTATACACCGTAAGTTTGAAAACGTTTAGCTTAAATGTTTAATA
>NW_015522231.1:0-1613 GCF_001515645.1 Sinocyclocheilus grahami | reverse complement strand
GGAATATTTTTCTTGACTGATGTTTCTAAAGGCAACCAGGGCATAAAAACTAATAAATATAGCCATACTGGATCAGCAGAGATGATAGCTGGGATTAAGTAGAAACTTTTTGTATGGAATCAGGTCAGTGAGTTCATAGGGATTTGAAGTGGAAAATTTGTTAAATACAGATGCCATATTCACAGCAGATGATGACCTTGTATTTCACTAGTGCGCTATCACTTATTGTCTTATTCAGTCAGGCTAAGACACAATAAATAAAGCGGATCAAAAGACCATTGTCCATATGCTCAAATCTCTCAAAATGTAGTTTCCAGTCATATTAGGCAAAATTAAAGTGTATCCTACAATGCTGATTATATTGACTTGGTTTAACTGAGTATAAATGCTATCCACAGAGAAGCTTTAATATTACTAAATTTGTCAGTGTCTCTAGTGATGATCTTTTTTTATTTTTTTTAATTTTTTTTAAAGAATCAGGATTTCTGACAACAGGATATATTAAAATGATTGGCCTCTGCAGTCTAAATATTGCTTTCTCAACATTTAAATAGCCTTGTTCATTGTTCAGAGTTCCTCTGAGACCCTCCACCTCCCCCAGCACCACATGTCTAGATATGCTATGGGATTTATGTATATCTATTCAGCAACACATCTGTGTATCTACTGGCAATAACAAGTCCATACTTGTGCTGGAGCAGTTGCCAAGACCAAATACATAAACATTTTCATATCCATGAAATACAGTTTTGATTTGGATCCTTGTCCTTACCATTACATACAAGCTCCTTTTGATTGTATGCAGTAGAGAAGCACAAAAGAATCTTAACTATCATATCAAAACAGTAACAAAACAGTGTCTTATTTCTGAAGTCCACATATAATGGTGGCGAAAATGTTGTGTCTGTGCGTGTGTGTTAATTTGTACAAGGCCATTTATTTATATATTTATTTACGCTGTGTTACCTTTAAGACCTTTATGTATGTAAGACCTTTATGTCCCTGTATTATAACTGGCTAAGCTAAGCTAACGAGTGTCCGTGCTTACTCAAGTGTTGCAGGTTTGGATATATCCAGCATATTTGGTTCTGCCCCATTTTTCAGCAGCTTCTTTAGAAAGCCTGTATTAATTTCTGATCTAATTTGCCATGAATGAGATTAAGGCTGTGAGGGAAATTAAACATATGTAAGGTTAAAACATTCACAATAAAATCTATAGCATATATTTGGAAAACAAACAGAGGGAATTTTTACTTCATGCTGACTTTAAATGCACTAATCAAACGTTAAAGGTCAGACTGAAGGAATGAAGGACCTTGTTTAAATTAAATGCATTTCAAAAGATAAAAAAATTAAATTCTTAATGATTTGAACCTTTTAATTAATCTGTTGTACGTGCTGACCTTTGATTAAACTGGAACAATTTTTTTTTTAATTTTTTTAACTATTTCTTGAGCAGAACCACTTTAAAGATGTAATTAATGTTGGCACATATATTGCACTCCTTGCATTGCTCAAACACCAATTGCAGAATGTTCATGCAAACTGCATGCAGCCACAAACTTTTTTATGTGTGAACGCTATCCGGTGTCATGGTGAATGGAGGGTAAGTT
>NW_015522230.1:0-1614 GCF_001515645.1 Sinocyclocheilus grahami | reverse complement strand
ACTAAGCATTTAAATATCATCTTACTAAGACATTATTGGGAGATACAACTGATATTTCATGTAAGGATCTGTTATACTTAAGATCTCGTTTATATAACAATCAATAAAATTGAGGTTGAGCTCCTTGTTATCATACTATAATATGAGCCATAGAAGCTTGGCGTATCAAATATGATACAAAACATAAAACACATGTGCAAACATTTTTTTTGTAAATATTTTGTATAAAGTTTCATTTTCAGAAAAGATATGTCAGGCTTTATAGGGTTAAGACATGCATATCTGAAATACGTGACTGTTAGAGACGTGTGAACATGAAATGTCACAAAAATGTTATTATGTGTAAAGGAGGAACAATAAATGAATGAAATGTCTCTTTAATATCTCAGTTGTTTCTCCAAGATCACAATGAGAATAAATGGAGAACAAATGGAGATTTTGTCAAAGTCACCTGATTTTTAGAGGGTTTTTTTCCCCTGAGAAAATTACCAAAATTACAACTATGAAGATAACTTGTTAAAATAATAATAATAATTCGGAACAATTTTGAAATTATTTGAAATAACTTATCTCCAGTTTCATAAACCCAACATTCTCAAACTGTGATTTAATTTAAGACTCAAAAATCTTCAATAAAAAGTCACAATATGAACTCTTTGTCATTGAATTCTCCCAAATCATCTGAGCTGCTATTCATATTCATGTATAGCCCTAAATAACAAGTGTTTCATTAATACCTATTTTTATTTCTCTTAAAGAATTTTAAGAGAAACATCAACGTTGATGAGCTCTGAATGAGCAACCTCTGAGCAATTTCAGACAAACAAAACAACAGACAGCACAATAAAAGCAGCCGCACATGTTCTCCCAGCACAATTCCCTGTGTTTTTTCAATCTGGTTGACAAAAGGCTTGATTATTAGGCAAACTGGTTAGCTGGGCAGCTTTTGTTGACTGGCAACATCCAACAGACTCTTTTGTGTGTTTCCATAGCTTTTCTTGGTATGCTTTGATGCAGATCCCCTTTTGTAAAAATCCATACAACCTTGCATTCTCACAGGAGCAGAGACAGAACTGAAATCAGTACACCAGAAAAAAACAGGGTGGATTGTTGAATTCGATTTAGACTTATGTTTAAATGCAAAGCAAGTGTTACGGATAAGTGAGAGATGACTTGTGACATTTAAAACATGGGTTATTTACAGAGATAATATCTCTGTGACTTGGTTGGAAACACAAGGTATGCCTCACTGGAATGCCCTTTAGGGTGTCTCTCTCGCCCTCTGACAGGAACAAAGTCACCTGACCGGCCCATGTGCGCCGAGCTAAAAAAAGTAAACATGGGATTTTTTTTGGGAATAAGTCAGGTGAGCATGTAGGATATTTTCCCTTTCTGTATGTTTGCATCATACTTATATCTGAGCGAAGAAGATCTTGTGTCCGCAATGGGGGGTTGAATAGTTGATCCTTAAATTATTATATATAAGTTAAGTTATTCTTTATTGTCCTTTACAGGAAATGTGTCTTTGACTTAAAAGCTGCAATAGTACACAACAACCACACACAATAACAACAACATTATTAAGAGAGAGAGAGAGAGAGAGAGAGAGAGAGA
>NW_015522229.1:1374-1614 GCF_001515645.1 Sinocyclocheilus grahami | reverse complement strand
GTGGATGATTATAATATCAATAGCGCTCAGCGCGCGGGCGTGGTCACATTAGAGATAATGAAGGTAGATGTGAAAAACTGGACATCGCGTTGGTTTCATATGGATTACTTTATCACAGAATATTTGCTTTCGATAAGACTTGCTTAGTTTAAAAGTAGACATGTCAAGCTTTCTATAGATATATCTCTCATGTCTCTTTGTTGAGTATTTGCTGAGTTACAGTTCATTTTAATGACGCGT
>NW_015522229.1:0-566 GCF_001515645.1 Sinocyclocheilus grahami | reverse complement strand
CCCTTTTTAAGGTGATTTTTGGATTCTCTGATGATTTTCAAAGGTTGTGGTTAAGTGATGTGAAATACTGCCATTCTTTTCTATTCTCTCCCTTTTCCTTACTTTGTTTCATTCTGTGTATATATGTTTTAGTTATTTACATGTTAGATATAGTTTCATTTATTAAAACACTTATATTCACAACAGATTGTCTCTGTTTGCTGCTCACAGTTCGAAGTCAATGAATGTGTGAACCCTTGCTACATTTTGCTAAATTACTGCTAGCACTGCACAAAGAAGGACAGTTTATTGTTCCGTGGCCAGAAAAATAAACATTCCTTGAATTGATAAATGATTATATTGTCTGCTCGGTGGACGAACAGATCAAATAATTGTAATATTGATTCTGCTACAGTTAATTCGAAGATATAATCTAAATATTTATTATGAATCATAACCAGTTATAATTCGTCATAAATATTTCCCTTTTTAGAGCTAATAATAAATAATAAAAACCCTTACAGTTTTGGTGGAGATGCTGAGGCAGCATTCAAACTTGGTTTGTGAGCAAACAGTATCAATTTATT
>NW_015522228.1:0-1614 GCF_001515645.1 Sinocyclocheilus grahami | reverse complement strand
ATATATATATATATATATATATATAATTTGAGTTTTAGTAATTTTTAGTACTATTCGCATTTAATTTATTTTTTACACTTTTCATTTCATATTTATATTTTATTTTATTTCAGTTTTATTTCAATTCAAAAAAGCAATTATAAAGTTCTCAGCTTGCAACAACACTGTTCTCAGGATGCATTTAAATGCAGTTGTGATTTGTCTAAGCATCATGTCTCAGCTGAAGCTGAGCTTTTTCCTATACAGAAAAAAGGCAGATAAACAGCAGTTGATTGAGTTGGTAGGAGAGACACAGAGCCTCAATTACCCTCACGTCACCATAAGTAACAGGGCTGGTGGTCTGCTGCCATCACAGGTTGCCCCAACAGAGAAGGACAGCACCCTGTCTCTCTCCATTAGTCATCTTAAACCCCTCTAATGCCCCATAATGGTGGAAAATTGTCCAATTAAAGGCACCTACTGCACTCTCTGCCTCTGTCATACATGTATGGATGCAGACATAAAGAGGATCTTATAGTGTTGTAAGTGGAGAGTAGTTATCTCAAAATGTGCTCCGATTGCACAAGGATGTAGAAAATGACACCTATTAATTCTCGTGATTTTACAGAGAAACATCGTCAAAAGTAAACATCGGTACTGGGTCTATTCATCGAAAAGATACAAATATTTTTAAAAAAGTGAAAGTGTTCTTGCTTTTCTCCTGTGATCTGCAGTGTCAGTATTGAGGACAACAGCATGAGCAGATAGATGTGGCGGAGCTGAAACTCACTCTGAGCCTGGCACATGGGCGGCACTACTGGTAGAGGGTTGATTCATCTCTATTCTGTCAGTCTGTCCCTTCAGGGTTTGGACTGGTCCTCGATCACACAAGTTCCCCAGAGCTTTGAGGTAGGTTGAGACCTGGCAAGAGACAAGAAAAATAAATCTTAGCATTTTTTTTCCCCTCACTATTTTTCTCTATCTGTCACTGAATGTTATTCACTGTATTGTGTTGTATGACGAATGCAGACTTCTGGGAAGGCAAAATGTGCTGCAAATGGAAGTGTAGTTGCTATAAATCTTGATATTTACACCAGTTAAAACTCACAATTTTGAGCAGGCAGAGTGGTTCAGAGCTGAGCATCAGGCCCCTGCTGCAGCAGATGTTTCTATAGATGGCGTCGGCAGTGAACATCCGGAGTCTTGCGGAGCGAAGGGCTGGAATCACTTCATTCAGCATATCACAGTGAAGGTCTAAGGGAGGAGACAGGAAGGTACTTACAGCCATTAAGCCATTTCAAATCTTTAATGTACATTCCCTCTAAAATACAAATAAATATATATGAATTGAACAAGACAAAACTGCAACTCATACTTCTTGTATTTAAAGTAATAGTTCACCCAAAAATTAAAATTTGCCATAAATGTACTCACCCTCAGGCCATTTAAGATGTAGATGAGTTAAAATGCCTTAAATTAGGATTTATTTCTTGCAAACACACAGCATTTCACTTCATAAGATGTTAACTGATGGAATGGAGTCATGCGTATTTCTTGTGTATTACTGTAATATTTTATCAGCTGTTTAAATGCATTCTGACGGCACCCATTCACTGCAGAGGATCCATTGGTGAG
>NW_015522227.1:0-1615 GCF_001515645.1 Sinocyclocheilus grahami | reverse complement strand
ACACCTGTCTCTGTGACAGAACGACACTCTGAAGAGCTCACAAAAGCTCACTGACTGTGACATGATTGTTTAGCTTTCGAATTCGAAATTTGAATATATATTTAATCAAATATATATATGTATATATATAGAGAGAGAGAGAGAGAAAGAGATTTTTTTTTGATAAAAGATAAGATGTAATTCCCATATACTTTTTTTATTTTATTATTTATTTTTATTCAAGACTTTTCTTATTTAACAAAAGATTTGCTTAGAACAGGATTTCATTGCATTTGATAAAATATGAAAGCAAGTGACATTTGCAAACAATTGCTGCAGGAGACTAAAAATATATGGCATACACAAATGCTGCTTAACATAGTTCGTTTTTAATTACAACAGTGTTCGGTGTTTATCACATCAACTTTGGACACATTTCACAGCCATAATGTGGCACAATTACAATTGTAAACTGCTTTTCTTTCAAATAAATGACACTTGCTTTGATTATGTGTTATGTAATGCAGTTTTATTCAATGCATTTGAAACTAAAACAGGCATGTTAGAGGGCTGCACTATAATGTTAATCCAGCAGAGAGCAGTAGCGCACTGGAGCCAACAGTCATGATTCTCTGAAGTTAAATGAAAACAGACAAACTTTCCAATATGCTTATTTGCTTTTGTCTATTCTGTTAGATGGTAGAAAATGCATCAAGGTTGATCAGCGAAGCTCCTCAGCTATAATTCATCTGTCTTGCCTATTGAATTTTTTCATAACCAAAGAGCAACTTCTGCATTAAGTTCTGGAATTAAAAGGAAATCTAATGAAAAACAATGGCCTCATCCCACTCTCCAAATGCTTGAATTGCAGCTCGGGTACAGCAGAAGAACAGTGGCATACTTACACTGCAGTCCTGCAGCTTTTACACGTGTTAAAGACGTATTTCATAGCACAAGTACCTCTGTAGTGGCAACTGATTGGCAACTGTTATTTTCTTCTCCACCATGGGAGCAACTCAGAAATAAGCCATCAGCGGGTCTGTGCTCAAGTGAAAAATAGGTTTGAAAAAAAAAATCTAATTTTGCTCAAAATGGAGGAATTTATTTTACAGTCCAGTACAATTCCAATAACGCGTGAATGGTTTGCTGATGGTGGCAGGACAGGTTTACACCAAATGGATTCCTGTTTTAGGGTCAGATGAGGGCACTGCTGACATTTCACTGAGGTATTTATCGATGTAGCGCTAATTCTCATTTGCACCTTTTACATGCTTGTAAGAATGAAATGCAGCCAAAAGTGGACTATGGAAATGCTAATAACCAAATATATGCTGTACTGTATAATTTACATCAGATTAACTCTTAGGTTTTGTATCTTACTGTATAGGTGGGACAGTTCTGAATGTTTTTATGGCTCTGTTCCAAAACTTAATGTGCCACCTACTACTTTTAGGCATCAAAGGTGCATTCTCCTGATCCTAAAGGTGACCATGTTTATGCTTTCTTGTAAGGTACCTTGTTCTGCAACAAGGATTTTAAATATTCAGTAGCAAAAATTATATGTAATATATTATATATTAGCATATATTTCAGTCTACACTCTAAAAAATGCTGGGTTGTTTCAACCCAATGTTGG
>NW_015522226.1:0-1616 GCF_001515645.1 Sinocyclocheilus grahami | reverse complement strand
TAAAATTTACTGTAGAGAGAGGCCCTGGCATGACAAAATATGTGGTTTTACTCCAACTCTGCTGCAATTCATTTTTGAGGTTGCCTGTGATATCTGTCCGTGAGGTGTCTGACTCATTTAAAACATTTTACGGCATTACACTGAAGGCATGACGTTTTTTATTACAACATTCAAAATGATGGCAATTCATCAAATGGGTTGATGATCGACATCTATCAGGACCTGCCAGTAAGACAGCTCACTTTAAGGATGCTGGACATTTAATGTTCAGAGGAAACAATTACATCATGTGTGCTGCCCTGCTTTTAACCACACAAACATAAATGTACGAACAAGATAACCCAAAGAAAACACCTAGGAAATAAGCAAATGCGTCAAATAATGTGGTAGTGAGGAAATCTGATATAAGTGTGCAGTCGAGAGTAATGTTCCTGTATTGGGAAATGGTTTGGGAGGACTGTTGCATAACTGTAGCGTACAAGTGCTTTTACAGGAAAGAGGATGTAAGCAACTCAATGTTGCGATGCATTCATAGAGAGAATATAAGGGTACGATTCACTGCCTTTTTCCCATCTGTTCCTTTGAGCAGAAGCTGAGAGCCCTACAGAATTTCAATACTCTGATGGCGGTGATAGGAGGTCTGTGTCACAGTTCCATCTCACGCCTCAAAGATACAGCCAGCCTGCTGTCCTCTGATGTCACAAAGGTCAGTCTGACCCCCAGAATTGCTACCCACATCCTTTTTGCTCACACGCAACTATTTTTATAAGAGCTTAGCCAATGGCATGATTATAAGCCACTGATTTTTCAGCTATTGATGTATACTGACCTTTATATTGATTCTTTGATTAGTTAGAAACACCTGCATCCCAATATTTGCTTAGAGATCACAAAAAGTCATACACAATACATTTATATTCATTTCAAAAATATCAAAAATTTACACGAATGCTACTAGTTCACATTCTCCACATAAAAGCAATCCGAAGTGAATCATTTTCAGTTTTTTCAATGTTCAATATTAGTTTAGATTTTGCAATTGTGTCTAGTAGAGACAAATCCGCAGGAAATCTAGATTTTCCCCCAAATTCAGCGCAAATAAATAAATAAATATTGCAGATTCTTTGTGGGCCTGGTCATATTTAGGGATTCAAGCTCCTTACGCAAATGTTTTAGTTGGTGTCTTATTTTGGATGGAAAATTGAAATGACAGTCTTGTTGTTTGCCCTCGAGAAAGGTACAGCGCAAGTTGCTTCAGGTTGAACTTTTTTCTGCGAGTAGGGTGCTATAAATCACTTTATAAAAATAAAATAAAAAAATTAAAAAAGTGAATGGCATTTGGCAGAGAAAAAAGGCAAAGTGGTGCTTGATTAAAAGTGTAAAATGGAAAAGGCGCATAATAAATGCTAAATATTAAAAAATATAAAATGGTAATATTTTAATAAGGTTAAATTTGTTAAAATTAGTTAATGCATTAAGTATCATAAACTAACAATGAACAACTGTCATTTGTATTGCATTTATTCCTGTATGTTAATGTTAATTTAATGTTAAATATACTTGTTCGTTGTTAATTTATGTTTCAAAAGTAAGATTTAAAAATAAAAGAAAATTAA
>NW_015522225.1:0-1616 GCF_001515645.1 Sinocyclocheilus grahami | reverse complement strand
TGTCAAATTTACCGTCACTCCCATAGACACTGTATTAGAAACACCGTCACATTAGCGTTAAATAGTTTTCTGTAATTTGATGCAAAGGTAATGTAATACAAAGTGTAGTGTTATACATGTACATACATCACAGTCTTGTGAAAATGGTCCTTTGCATACAAGTACTTTTTGTAAATACAGGCTAAGTGAAGAACATGATGTGGTTCATAGCCATGCTAGATTATCATAATCATTTCATATAAAGTGTTTCTAAAGATCTTCAAGAAAAATCAATATTCATGAGGTGTTTATCCATTCCATAGATAACATTTCAAGACTGAAATGTGTTATAAGCCAACAGAATGCATGAGGTTTTGTGTCCATATTTAGTTTTTTGTTTTGATATCTAGATCCTCATCTCTCAGTTTCTTCCGCACTGTATCCTCAAGTTCTAATAACTTCACATAGAGGGCCTCGGACATGTTTTCATCAATATCCATCTGAAAACACACGAAAAGCAGTTCAACTATGGAAAGTATCAGCAATGAATAGTATGAACAAGTTCAACAGCTGAGAAACATGAAAGTCCATGGATTCCCTTGCAGAACTATCCAAATCACAAAGCATATACTGTAAACCCTACAGATTATAATGTGCTATATAAAATTGGATTTAAAATAGGCTTAAAATGGACTAAAACAGGCATGAAAAATAGATGAGTGAGGGAACTTGATTGTCAGTTCTGACCTTGTGTGGCTGAGTGTAATTGTTTCCAAGTCCAGAGGTCAAACTGTGGTATTTGGCCATCGGGTCCAGTGACTCAGGTTTCTGCATGAACAGCCAAAACTGTGTAATAAAAAACAATAGATGAAAACTGAGACTAGGAGAAAGCAATGAGGCACAGGCAACTCCAAAGTCATTTCTCCAAAGGAAATGCTATAATAAGTTTCAAAAACTATTAGAATCAAAGCGGTTTCACATCTTGACTTCATTTTTCCATTCCTTGTACTATGAAACATTTACCGTTTCACCGTCATACAATTCAGTCGTTCTATGAAGTGATTCAATAAATTGTAATAATTATTTGTGGTTAAACTTGATGATGCTATGAACATTTGTGGTGGTGGTACTTACCAAAGCCTCTGCTCCATTGTAAGGTGAGAGGGTAAAAGTGTTGGTGAATATCCTTATCTGATGAGATAGGACAGACAGGACATTAACACAATGTTAGATTTGTGTGACTTTCCTACTATTGTGTTGATATACGAAAAGTAAAGTAAATTGAGGACCTACAAGCCACATTATAGGCATGATGGGAGTCCAGAAGAATGATGGTAGAATGCCATAGGTGAGGTTAGTCATGACCAGACCAGGACAGATCACTGATGAGTACAAACCCTGTGAACAGATGACTAGTATTCATGGCTAATTCACAATTATGATAATCATAATAATTATGGTATAAAACAATTCATGCAGTTATTACCATTTTCTGTAGGAAACTGTGAACTTACCTGGTTGTTGTAGTGACGGTTTAGGGCTAAACTAAGTAGATCAGACGCATATTTCGAGGAGCTGTAAGGCTCACGGCTTTTCTGATGCTGTATGTCATCTAGACTAAAAGCTGATCGCTGGGC
>NW_015522224.1:0-1616 GCF_001515645.1 Sinocyclocheilus grahami | reverse complement strand
GTAACTCTTTTTCACAGATTTTTTCGTGACTTTTTAAGATTGTATTAATTAATATTAATAACAATAATAATAAACAGTACATTTTACATCAATATTTATTGTTTAAATGTTTATACATTATATTTAAATATTTAATGTTTTTCTCATTTTCACTCTAAGAATTTTAATGACTTTTTCAAATGATATGAATTTGCATGTCTTTTCCAGGCTTGGAAATCACAATTTTAAAATTCCCTAACAAGTCTACCTTCTGATCTGACAGATCTCACTCGAGGTCTCACAAAGAAGGAGTGACAAACTTCACGACAAAGTTCTTGCTCAACAAAGCATCTACAAAAGCTCAACAACTGGAAATAACTTCCAAACCCAGCATCATCCCTCACTATGGTGTGACAGTTACCGTCTTTCCGAAACAGAACTTGAAGAGATGCATCCTGTGAGCGGGGCGTCCGAGGGATCGTGAGTGCGCCGCGGCGAGGAAAGAGCGAGTTGTGTGTGTTTCCATGTGAGATGTGAGTCTTCAGGACGCTCAGAAGAGCCTGACTGCTCTCTCTCTCTCTCAGACTCCCTCACACGTCTTTTCCTGTCGGTCTGTCCTCTCTTTCACATCCCACGCTTTCCTTTCCTCCCACTGGTTTTACACCAGCAGAAAAAGCTCCTGGTATGTGCTGCTGAGCTCTGATAAACACTGCACTCAGGCTCTGATCTCACTCGCACAACACATACTGCTTGAACTAAAAATATAGTAATGTGCAGTATGCAAAGGTTTATGCATGGAAAACCCAGATGAACGTCTGAATTTGCCAAGGATAAAACGGCATGGAATACTGCATCCCACAATGCACTCAGAACTCAGTTTGACTTTCCATTTCCAGTGCAATGATGAAGCGTGAGTGATAGCAGTCACATTTTTTGCTTCTTGCATCTTACTTTCTTTTGCTGAAAAATAATTGCAAACTTTTATGCAAAAGCACTAGATTTTATTCAATTTATTAACTGGATGTTAACTTACCATTCAAGCAACTCAAAACAAGGATGAAATTGTATGCTGTGAAAACATTAACTCAGCTGTGCTTGAAACTATTGAATGAGGTCAAAATTTAATTATCAGTCATTAATAACACCACTATATTTTCTTTTGTAGAGCTGTAGTTGAAATTGAAATTACAATTGTCATTATTTGAAAATAAATAAAATATAAAAAATAATAATAATACAAATATTATAAAGCTAGTTGCCAAGGCAACATTTCTAATTTTCATTTAGTTTAGCACTAGTACTTGATGTACTAAAATAACCTAAACTAAAACTGAAATAAAAATTCATAAAAAAATAAATAAAATGAAAACAGAAAATAAAAAAACAAACAAATTCAAAATATTAATAAAAACTATAAAATGACCTCAATGGTTCTAAAATAACACTGATAAATAAATAAACTTAATTACTGGACTATCAAAAATACGCAATAACACATGATAATTTGATATATAAACCATTTATTCATTGAATATTCAGTAGAAATAATGATATTTTGATGTGCCATTTTTGTTTATCCATTTTGTTTATAGAATTAATGGGATAGTTCACCCAAAAATGAAAATTTGATGTTTATC
>NW_015522223.1:0-1616 GCF_001515645.1 Sinocyclocheilus grahami | reverse complement strand
TATACCCCAGCGACTCAAGACTGGTTTTGTGCTCCAGGGTCACATTTAAAAAAATGCTTGTAAATCTCTCATTATACTATATTATTGCAAAATCTTCTTTTCTTTCAATTAGGACACGTTTTGTATTTCTTTTTGAAACTGATTGATTGTAGCCCTCATTGATCTGAGCCAAAAACCTCCATTTTTGAATGAAAAGTGTTATTTTTTGATCATTTTGCCAAATTTCATTCAAAAACGGAGGTTTCAAATAAGCTCAAATCAGTGAGGCGTTTGATCAATCAGCTCTAAAAAGAAACACAAAACCTGTGCTAAGTGAAAGAAAACAAGTTGCTAAAAAGATTGAATCTATAGTATTTGTTAATAATATAGCATAATGAGACATTTATAAGCAGTTTTTTGTAGGCTGGTCATTTTTGATTGGGAAGCCACAAGTGTAATAATGTAGGCAGATATGATTAACTAAAAGACATGATTTTAAAATGGTATTCTCCGATATCATCTCAAAATACTCTGTTCAGTGCTAATATTGCAAATACTTTCTTTTCTGATCCTTTTTGGTGTATGCGCTCACACACACACACACACACACACAATTTCTATATGTGAGTGTGACTCATGCAATACAGTGCAGTGGATATAGAATATATTCAGTATATTTGTAATATATTATGTGGGAGCCCAAGGGTTTTGAAAAGGTCATTGTTTATATGGATGTCTTCGATTTTCCTCCATACGAACTAAATGAAAGCAGGCTGTAGCTGTAAATGGTCAAAAGAATATGTTGAGCATTCCCCCGTTAGAATGCTAATCTAATATCTTTATTGAAAATTATGAGAATTATTTATTTATTTCAGGAGCTCTATTGTTGCAAAGCAATAAGATACAGTTGTGAGAGCAAGATTAGAAGTAATTAGAAGTGCCATGGTTTCAGTGATAGCTAGTTGCAGTGATCTCCAAAAGCAGGTTTTGTTTTGGGCAGACCCAGGGGTCACCAGTAAATGATTTCACAGCACAATACCAACAGATTTATTCTCTGAGATTTGAAATTAAGCACTGGCATGTGATCTTGATATCTGTGCCACCTGCTGAAACTGCTGATTGAAAGTTCAAGCATTTTCTTTATAATTAGACAATAATTACATGTATGCACATACATATATATGATTATTTTGTAGTTCTAAAAAATGCTTAAATATATCTCCATGCGTATGTGCATTTATTTGAAATTTTTGTTTTAATTATTTCTTTATTCATTTATTGTTTGTTTGTAACAGTGAAAAGCATTTATTGTATGGTGACTTGTTTCTTTTATGGGGTTAAAATAAATAACTAAATAAATAAATGTATCTCTTTATATCACAATTCTGAGAAAAAGTGAGAATTGTGAGATATAAAATCAGAATTGTAAAAAAAAATGCTATTCTGACAAAAAAAATTTACAGGAAATAAACTCAGAATTCTGACATCTCACAATTCTTTTATTTTTTTTTTCCTCCACAAAATAAAAAAGGCTAATTGCTACCTTTTATTTCTTATCATTTTTTATTATTATAATTTTTTTCTCACAGTTTATATCTCACAATTTGGACTTTTCTTCTCAGAATTGCAAGTTTATA
>NW_015522222.1:0-1616 GCF_001515645.1 Sinocyclocheilus grahami | reverse complement strand
GTTTTTAAAGCATTTTTATTACATGCTCGAAATGGAAATCTTTTCCAAATGCATCTCTTTTAATTTGAATTCTGCTTTCAGTTTTGTCTGTTTTTTTTGGATTAACATATGTATATAAATAATTACAAGCATTAATTTGTACTAATACTTTAAAACAGGGACGAGCTAAATTTGGAGGTGCCCAGTGATTATGAGGTAAAAGTGGTGCACAGTGTGTGTTGATTTTACAAGTCTATATTTATATGTCCGAGGAAAGCAGTTTTATGTTTTGGCACCATGTTGCACTTTTATTGGTTGGTCAGTAAGCGTGGATTGTTACAGCGATGATCATGCTGTATCGTAGGCTATCTTTGGTCACATGTAAATTTAATTTGCGATAAATGTTTATAACGACCCCAAATGTGAGTTTGTCTCTCGGGTACGTCTTTAAATTGAGGGTACAGTTACGAGACTCCAATCAATCATCGGCCAAAAGACTGACTGTTTTGAAACTACACATGATTAGATGCATTTCTAGATAAGTAAGCTGGTCCCTTACACACAAGGCTTTTGCCTGATTTGATCAACGCTCATCCCATGGTCAACATCGGCTGTCAAACTCATTTGCTATTTTATAGTATCATGTAAAAACACTATAGGTATATAGAAGATGCATTTAAATATCGTGGTGAAATGTAATTGCTTAAATACACTATTTACAGCTATTGCTACAAATATGTCCCGTGCTCCTTAAGACTGGTTTTGTGGTCCGGGGTCACATATTTGTTTTCTAATGTAAAATTAGATTATTTTTGGCGCGTAGCCAAGACTTTTATTTTGGTGTGGCGTTGAGACGTCACAAGGCTGCGCCGCCCTCCCGCGTCTGTGATTCGGCGGAATAAAAGGTGTGCTTTCAAGAGAGTTGTCTATGAAACTGTGCTTATCCTTACCTAGTGACATTACTGACGGTGATTTTGTGCGAGTAAGGCGCACGAGCAGCAGAAACGGTAAGTAATTTCGCTCCCTGCATCGTGTTTAAGAAACCGCTTTTTCTTGTGTGTACAGTCTCGCGCTAGCGCGCCGCTATTCAAGTTTCTGCTTTCTGCGCACCAGTAATGGATAGAAGTGTTTGGTACATTTGGTACATAGCGAAGAAATACAAAAATGAAGTCTAACCTTCGCAGAGTGAGTGTCCTGATTGCGCCAGCAGGTGTTCCCGATGAATGCTCCTGTCGCGTGGCAACGGCGCGAGGAGAGCGCTGCCGAATATATTATGTTAATGAGCTGGAGCCTGAATTAATTCTTTTTATTTATTTTTTTTTATTACCGAATTACACTTTAAATATAAGACTGACTTTAATATTGTAACGACGTGAAAAAATACAAACTATAAAGCGATTTAAATGTCCACTTATATCTTACCAAAATGTGATTTTTTTTTATGTCGTTTATTCTATTATTGATTATCATGTACATAAATGGACCACGGTGAACACATTTCAACAGGGTTTCAACCAGTGGCGGCTGGTGGAAATAAAAATTTGAGGTGTGGCACATCAAACAATTACAGCAAGCCTTGCAATATGAATTCTTGGGTAACACTTTACAATAAGGTTCATTAGTTAACATGAACTGCA
>NW_015522221.1:917-1617 GCF_001515645.1 Sinocyclocheilus grahami | reverse complement strand
TGTTCCGCCTCCGCTCCACCGCCCACCTGGATCGTTTAGTGTTTGTAGCGTCTGGAAGCCGCTCCTTTTCTGTCACGATTTCGGTTCATGGACTTCCGTTTATTCACCACCAGATGTCACCCTTTCCATTACATTGACTCTCGCACTACACAAACTGTTGCATAGCACCCCGGACTACATTTCCCATCATTATTTGCACAATTTGCACACTGCCCTGATTGCACTAATTTCACACAGCTGTTTCTAATTACCTCACTCATTATATAACACCCACTCTTACCACATTTCTCTGCTGAGTATTGTTTAGCCTGTACCCCTTTCCGAGTCTCCGTGTTTTCCTAGTTTTGCCTTGCCTTGTCTGTTTCCTTCGGTGTTGATCTTGAGTATTGTTCCGCGATTATCACTCCCCTAGCGATAGCGACACTACAGAGCCCTCCTTTGTTTCCCTGCCTTAGCCTAGTTTTGCCTTGCCTTGTCTGTTTTCTCCGGTTTTGATCTTCGCCTGTTTTCCTGGATTCCTCCCTTTAGCCTTGCCCCTGTGACTCTGTCTGCAGTTCATCGACCCACGCTAGCCCTAGGATTATTCTTGTGTTTTGCCCGCCATATACCTGTCTGCCTCTGTTTGACCCTGCCTGCTTTATGACCACGTCTGTGTCTTCTCCTATTAAAGCTTTGCATTTGGATCCGAACGTCTCACGTC
>NW_015522221.1:0-770 GCF_001515645.1 Sinocyclocheilus grahami | reverse complement strand
AAGATAATAAAAATTGTATAGTACAACTGTACATTTGCAATACTAATATCTACTATTTACGGCTTAATTTCTTAATTTTTACCGCAAGCTTATATTTTGACAGTTTTCAGAGTGAGGCTCAACACTGTTTTCTCCGTATAAGCAGCCAACTCATAATCCTGTTTCTCTGTGTGACTTTTATTGTAAGGCCTTTTTAAAACCTCTAACCTATCAGACTTTTAGAGTTATTATAGACATTGCATGCATTCAGTAGCATTGTATAAAGCAAATTGTAATAGTTAATGTCAGAGCAGTTCACAGTACTTTGCTTTCTTGTTTTTAGTGACTGGAAGTGTTGAAGATCGTGAGACCACTGACAGGACGAGAAGAATGATGAAACATTTCAGACTCTACACAGCCAAAGGACACGTGGCCACTAAATCAGTGTCTTCAGTGCAAACAAGCTGAAGAGCCTGTGCTTAAAAACGGTCAGTACAGTAGATTGTGTGAGAAACAGAGGTGTAAGACAGAGGAGGTCTGAAAGTTAGTGCATAGTGCTGTTTTTCCAGCTTAGTTCTCAAAGATTGTTGCACTTTATAATGACGATTTTACAACTCTTGTCGCATAAGAATAGCCTACTAATGTAAATTTGTTAACCCACAGTAACAAATTTTAACAGATTAATCGCATATTTTCGTTTGCTGCATGCTTTTAAAAACACAATAAAAAAAATGTTTGCATTTTCCGAAATAATAACGGCAGGCCTAATAATGTTATAATGTACCAACATT
>NW_015522220.1:0-1617 GCF_001515645.1 Sinocyclocheilus grahami | reverse complement strand
TTCTAACTAAGCTTAAATAAAATATCTATATAATCAGAAAAAAAAATGGCAAAAGCACAAAAAAACAAATTAAAAAAAAAATCATTCAAAACAATTACAAATAAAAATAAAGAATTCAATAGTATATAAATAACACTAAAATAACATTGCAATTACACTTTAAATAACCACATTTGGAAGTCTCATTTCAATTCTGAATCATGGAAATGTGTTTTACAGAAGGGGTCTATATAGATAGTTGAGAATGATCATATATTGTATCAATGAACTGCACAAAGAGCTTTGCCGTCTATGATACGCGACACTGATATTTTACACAACTGTTTCTGGAGTGGTAGATGGGCACCATAAAACTCCCATTAAGAAACAAAACAAAGAAGAACGTTGTCATTTCCTCTTATTATGTATTCAGGCCGGGTGCTTGAAGGTGATGGAGTTCTGTGGACCAGAACCACCCAAGGCCAGAGTGTTGATGAAACAGACTCAACCAAACGATGACGAAAGAGCAGTCTCATGCAGAGACACAGACAGTTAAACTCAGGGCTAAAGTCTGATTGTAGTGGGAAAAAAACTGGGTTAGTTGCCTGAATGTGACACTACCAGAGTCTAGCTGCTTTCTGAGAGTGAAATAAGATGAAATGCAGGTTCAGTGGGATTAAAAATGTGATTACTATTTGATTAAATAGCAAAAATCCCAATGTGGTGTAACCATCAAGTAAAAAGTAAAAACAGTAATAATATAAAAAGTCATATTTTCCTTACATGCCATTCAAAAGTGTGGGGTAGGTAAGATTTGTAATGTGTTTTGAAAGAGGTTTCTTTTTCTCACCAAGGCTGCATTTATTTAATCAAATATACAGTAATACACTAATATTGTGAAATGTTATTACAATTTAAACTAACTGCTATTATATTCTACTTGAATATAATTTAAAAATGTAATTTATTCCTGTGATGACAAAGCTGAATTTACAGCATCATTACTCCAGTCTTCAGTGTCACGTGATCCTTCAGAAATCATTCGAATATGCTCATTTGCTGCTCAAGAAACATTTCTTAATATTACCAATGTTGAAATCAGTTGTGCTGCTTAATATTTTTTTTCAGGAATCTTTAATGAATAGAAAGTTCAGAAGAACAGCATTTAGAAAAAAACAAATATATATATAGATAGATAGATAGATACTGACCCCAAACTTTTGAACAGTAGTGTATATTCCAAGTTAAAAAGTATTTAGTACAAATATCATGAATTAATCATTCTAATCATTCATATTTATAATATTTTAACAAAACCGCCATCCTTCAATGAGACTTTTCTTGTACCAATAGTTTATTATAAAAAGCAAATATGATTTAAAATTTTAAAGTCAATTTTGATTGCATCTTTACTAAAGGCCCGTTCACACAAGGCAGATAACTATAATGTTTTAATAACTGCTCTAATTCTATAAAAATAGGGAAGTTCACACCACAACTCTAACGATAACGACACAAAAGAACTATAACATTGATATCCAGCTGATGAACGATAAAAACGTTGGCCGGAGCTCAAACATTTAAAGTGGCAGTCGACATAACTGCAACGCTCTCTTAATAAACAGAACGTTATCGTCA
>NW_015522219.1:0-1618 GCF_001515645.1 Sinocyclocheilus grahami | reverse complement strand
GAGCAATGTCAGTGTTTCCGTGGCCATTATAGCGATGTCCAAATCGTGAACGAATTGTTCTGTTGAGTTGGAACTTTTAATGAAGCTTTTGAACCGGTTTACATATCTGTCCGAGCAGTTCACGAGTCAACTACTCACTGAACTGACTCATTAAACTGAGAATCATCTCTTTTGGATGTGTCCGATCACAGTGAACAGAAGGGCTGAATGAGCTTATAGTCAAGTGGAGTGAACTGAGGATTTGATGGGGAAAAAAGTTACAAGCGTAATAGTAACCGTTACAAATAAATGCAATGGAAATGCAATATGCTTACAGCTTCATTGTATGGCCGTTTTATTAACCCATACGAAACAAATAAGAGATGGCCACAGAACTTCTGGTGCAGCACGGTGTATGGAAATTGTGAGAAAATCAAGCACAAAATGTAATCTTGAGGAAGTGTTACATGACAGTACAAAGGAATATTGTACGAATCACCTTTACACTAAAGCTATGTAGAGCTTCTTGAACTCATAAGTATGGTTTAACATAATATACTAAAATGTTATTTTTACTAGTTAATAATATATAAAATATAGCTACTGTATTATAATATAATGTAATTTATGACAGGAAGAGTTTGCTACTACCATAGCTTGTTATGAGAGAATGCTATACCAGAAGCTTGCGTACTACAGTGGAAATATATATTTTTAATTTGATTATATTATTCATAATGCTTACATTTTGTGTCAACACCACCAAAATGAATATTAACTGAATACTAACATCTCAAAGCTGATGCGCTCATTGTGTTGCTTGCTTTGCCTATTGCAGTGAGGAGGGAAACCGTGATACACTGAAGCCACTCAATGGAAAACAAAGTCCAGATGTACTAGGATAGGTCTTCTGTCTAACTTGAATGTGATGTTATTTTTTTGAACCAGTTTTTGAAAGGAACCCATCAAGTAGAGAAAATCTGTTGGATGTGGCGTTGCATTTGACTGTGTAGTAAATGAAAAGAGGAATTATTCCAGTTGATTATTAACTCTGATACATTGATCAATTCTTAATCCTCTAATTAGAAATCATTGTAACTAAAATGGTTAAAGATCTGGGCTTGTTCTGAAAGATTTTGGGTTCAAATCCCTTTAGAGCACTAATTATCACCGTTGTGCCACTTTGAATTGGTCATTTAGGGGTTAACATTAATTGTTCGTTTTCATTTCTTTCTTTTTAACATTTCCCAGTTCTGCACCATTTAATTCACACGTAGGTTAAACATAAGACCTATCCCAGAACATCTGGACTCTGTTTTCCATTGAGTGGCTTTACAATATTACAGTTTTCCCTCCTCATTGCAATAGTCAAAGCAAGCAAAACACTGAATGTATCAGCTTTGAGATGTTCTTGTATTCTGCCCGATTTAATATTCATTTTGGTGAGCATTTGGTTTTATGTTGTTGACATAAAATTGAACATCACGAAAGTTGTTTTGATATTTGATAGGGGTCTTTACATGAATATATGAGATGTTCACAAGAGCCTTCCAGGAAAAAAGGCTTTAAGGTGGGAAAAAAGGTGGGAAAAAAGGTGGGAAGTCGTGGCCTAATGGTTAGAGAATCGGACTCGTAACCC
>NW_015522218.1:0-1619 GCF_001515645.1 Sinocyclocheilus grahami | reverse complement strand
TTATGTGGTATTATCCATACGTTGCAGTAGCTACTTTGTTTGATGGTTGTATCGCTGAGGTTTAGTTTATAGCCACGTGTGTTGAACCTGTTTTCTAATGTGGTGAGTTTGCATATCAAAATCAGTCTTTTGTCCAGACTGGTGTTTGTCTAGAAGGTGTTTTGATTCTTGATGAACTCTGTTGTTGTCCTGCAAACATGACCCATGTGCTGCTTGTGCATTTTGGCACAAAACCGGTCTGGCTTTTTCCACTTTTTCACAGCCTGGAGATTATTTGCTGTCTGAAATTTCTTTGTTGTTCAAGAGAAACATGAAGGACTGTAATCTGCAATCATAAGTGTTTGCTGCAGAAGAAATGAAATTCTTTGGATGCTCTTGAAGGAAATTCCCTGGCAGGCGAGGAGCTTCCATTTATCTGCACGCGGAGCTGTGGGGGAAGCGCACACAGTCAGATCGCAGTGCAGCTACAATGCAAACAGCTGGTGTGAAACCTCTTCTTTTAAACACATGGTCAATGTGGGGACCATCTGAATGCTGACTCTGTCAAATAATATGTGCAATATTTCTTTTGCTGTGTTGTTGGGTACTATGGCTTTCACATTTCAGCGTGGGTTGTGCTGACTTTGGCCTTGAATAGGAAGGTTTGTTTAGTTTTTCTGTAAGTTAAGTAGTAACACTGACCATCTTTTCTCCTGCTCTCAGTTTGAGCTGTCAGACATGGTCTGGATCTTATCCTGCGGCTGTGAATGTGGTCACTGATTTGATTTCGTTTTTCGTTTCGGTTTGTTTTGCTCAAATAAGCAGGGTTTTCCCATTTTAAAAGAAAGTGAAGTGGGTCTAAATGGAAAAAGGTAATCGGGTGGTAGTGATTTATGTTGGGTATCCTGCTGTGATATTAGTTCACTCCCATGAATCAACATTTTTGTGCTCAGCTTACCGAATCTTTCCGCTGGCCTTCTGAATGAAGACCTTTGTATAAACCCCTGTCCACATTCTCGGCGGGTTGAAGGTCATCTATTTATAGCATCTGCCAATTTACACTCTCATTAGCCCGCCCCTTTAATCTAATATTCAGCACTGTCTCTGTTTTTCTGCTGAAATAGAGTCAAGGGACGGGATGTCTCTCTTCTGCCAGTGATAGGTCTGTCTTCATTAGGACTTTCTTTCATACTGAGTGATGAGGAAGGGAAACCTGCTGCCTGCATGTTGATTAGATGAGCCAAAAATTGTATGCGTGAATGGGAAGATTTAAGTCTGTTTTTTTAGCTTGGTGTTGGTTTCGCGTGGCTCAGCTGAACTTATGTTGATGGAAGACTAAAATGTGGAACTCTGCGTTAACACTGGTTTTTGAATAGGATTTTTTTTCCCTGTTTAGTTTGTTACTTAAGTGACTAATTTTATATTAATAGTCCTTGGTGTAAATGGTATTAGGTCATCGTGCTTGGCCTGTAGCGCTCCGTTACTCATTTTCTAAGTTTTAAAGCTCATGATGCATTGAGCTGCACAAGCTTTGGAATATCACAGGACTGTGACTGTTGCACTGTGCATTTTAATGGGGAAAGTTCAGACAAATATAAATTCTGTCATCATTTACTCACCCTCATGTTGTTCCAAACCTG
>NW_015522217.1:0-511 GCF_001515645.1 Sinocyclocheilus grahami | reverse complement strand
ATTACTTAAAACACTGATGGTTCACGGGTTTGGTCACTATGACGAAACTGAAATAAAATAAAAGGAAGATTTTACCTATTATTACATATTTATTTATTTTTTCTCTAAGAGATATGGCTAAGCAGGTGTCACTTGTGGGTGATGCTGCAATAGACTTCATAAACCTAGGGTTAGGCTGTTAGCTAAACTAGCAGGGACCCACCAAATACCTCGTCAAAAGAAAAAGAAACAGTGGGAATTGTTTCTAGTTTTATCTTAGCCTACATTGTGTGGAATGGTAGCTGCCCTTCAATGTATTAGGCCTGGCACTGAGGCGTGAGGAGAAGTAGAGAGGAAACAGGGATTAGGCTACTAATAACCTGTACAACTCGTTAAGGAAACAACAGTTGCTAGAACTACTGTTATCCTATACAAAAAGCGAAGATGGTGATGATGAAATAACTAAAGTAAGGTAAAAGTAAAACACAATTAAAATAAAAAGGGGTCCTAAGAGCTGTAGGAAATTAAAAGG
>NW_015522216.1:0-1029 GCF_001515645.1 Sinocyclocheilus grahami | reverse complement strand
ATACTCTTAAAATGTCTTTAGATAAATTGTAATTCAGATACAGAATTATCTTGATTTCTCACTTTTAAACTCAACTTTCAGTTTTAATGTTATTTTAAAGTAGTTCTATGGTCTATTCTATATTTTAATCTACTTTGTTAATCTATATTTTCTTCTGTTTTTGTTTATGGTCATATAATAAGGTTTTTGGCAATGTTTTTTTATTTTCATTTATTGCACTGTATGGTGTTTACTCATGATTAATTTAACTCCCACATGAACATAACGTGTCTGATTCATTGTGTTTTCTCTTTCTGTCTTCAGTCTGTGTAGATGCAGTATTACAGAGAAACAGTGTCTCATCCTGACTTCAGCTCTGAAATCAAACCCATCACACCTGAGAGAACTGGACCTGAGCTGGAATAAACTAGGAGACTCTGGAGTGACAAACCTCAGTGATCTACTGATGAACACAAAATTCAAGCTGGAGAAACTAGAGTTAGTATCATTATACTCTACAGCTGTTACAGTGAGATTAAAGTTTACTGTTTACTTTCATAAAGTCACCATGAAATTAAAGTTGAGTTGTTATTTTTTATGAATATTGCAGTGCTGAAATGATTTATTCGTGCACATAATGTGTTTCTAATTGATCTGCGCTCCTGATCTTTCATCTAAATAACTTTCCTTCTCCCTCACAACATCATCTCTTCTCTCCTCTGATGATGGAGCAGGAAAATCTGTCAGTCACCGGAGATCACAGTCAGAACAAATCACAGCAATCCAGTTCATTGTTAATGGACCAAACTAAATCCTGCCATACTTTCCCCCCGCATTCACTCAGACATACTGTACAATAAAGAATGTGTTTATTGATGATAAAATACTCTTAAAATGTCTTTAGGTAAATTGTAATTCAGATACAGAATTTTCTTGATTTCTTGATTCTTTAAACTCAATTTTAATGTTATTTTTAAGTAGTTCTATGGTCTATTCTATATTTTTATCTACTTTGTTAATCTATATTTTCTTCTGTTTTTGTTTATGGTC
>NW_015522215.1:0-1619 GCF_001515645.1 Sinocyclocheilus grahami | reverse complement strand
ACCGGGCACCTCAGAGAAAGAGAGGGCAACAAAACCGCAAAAGCTACAGGACTCTCAGAGGCAGTTCCGCCAGGTAGTCTTATCATAGGACCACTTGTCCAGTCAGAAAAATACACACACCAAGCCATAGACTAAATTCTCGAGAGGAAAGTCAGTTTTTGCAGGGCTTGTATTGAGAGGGAAAAGAACTAACAAAAACCTGATAAAACCGAACAAACCCTTCTTTGGTTAAAGGCCTAGTGCCGAAACCATTCTTTGAAATGTTGATGTTTTTTCCTGCTACATTTTTTGAATGGCTGTGACCGAAGGCAACTGACTGTTATTTTATAATACCATCAAATGCTTCTGCATGTTTGCTTTGCTTGTGGCTTTGGCGCTGTAAAGGACAAACTAATTTATAATAGGTAAAGAAAGATATATAAACACCACAGCCACTGCTTACCTAACATTATCAAATGCTTAGACTAGGGTCTCTTTAACTAAAATCCACTGAAATCTAACCCCTACACACTCCAGTGCCTGTGACACTTCAACTTCCTTTGTAAGCCAGGATGCTTCTCTGTTTATCCCATTTTTGGACCCTTTCCCTGTTTACCTCTTGGAGGAATCTGCAAACCCTAGCCTCACTGCCCAGGGTCCACAAATCCACTAAGTCCCCATTATCCTGTGGATGTTTTCCCAAATTGTACCTCCTCTATTCCTCCTGGAGCCTCCTTTGGTTATGACTACTGGTTGGTTGCACTCACTCTGCGCATTACTCACTCTATAACTTACAATCCTACTGTCCCTCACCTTCACTCTCCTTTCCTTCTTACAATCTACTTAAATGTATATTTTTCTATATTCTCACCCTCAAGACAGATAGTTAATTTATATATGTAGTTTCTATCTTTGATAATATGTCATGATTAACTGTAGATCCCAGTGGAATGATTTAAAACATGCCTAGAAATTTTGCATATTTTAATCATAAATTCCCTATGTTGACAATCAGTGTGTTTTGGCATCTTTGTTTGCAGGCTAATGGAAGTGCTAAGAGATCTGGAGGAGATCCCAAATCCACTTCTCCTACCGTGCCTGCTTCTAAAATTCCTGCTTTTTCCTCTAGTATGGGAAAAGGCTTGTCCCAGTCTGATTCTACTAATATTGTTAATTCTTCTTCTCTTTTATCTTCTTCCCTTCCCACTAGCAAATCCTCTATCCCTCCTCGATCCAGTTCCACCCCTTCCTCTCATATCCCCTCTGTTTCTAATGGTTCTTTAAAATTTGCCCCTCCCACTCACAGCACTAAAGGCCTCTCTATTCCCACACAGACACAAAATGGTCGACCTTCCTCCTCCTCTTCCTCTTCCTCTTCCTGTTACCACTCCCCTTTATCCCCGACTATGTTGAGTCAGAGTGTGAAGAGTATCCGTACCATTCACACACCCAGCTTCACCAGCTACAGTCGGCCACACAACGGGAGTGCCAGTAAATCAGCTATTCCCACGGTAACTGTCGCCAAAGATGCTGCGTAGAATGCTTCGCTGCTTCGCAACCATTTATGTATCTCTTAATGAGGTGGAGTTTCTCCTGATTTTACTTTGATTCATTTTTTTTTAATTGTTTATTTTTGAACA
>NW_015522214.1:0-1620 GCF_001515645.1 Sinocyclocheilus grahami | reverse complement strand
GGGTTTTGAAGGCTGGGGTGCTGCTTTTACAAGAGGGGTCGGTTCGATAAATGAAACTCAAATGTTACATTGAGAACATTTTGAAGAGTGCATTTTTTTTGGCAGGCCTGGTATTTTTTGTCAATAAGTTGTCTCAGATGTTTTTCCTAAAGAATTATTGTACATTAAAATACATTTATTATAAAATAAAAAATAATAATTGTATTTATTCACGTTTCAGATTTATTAATACAATATATAATATAAAATAATTAAGATATCAATTACACTACATATCTAAAGTTTGGGGTCAGTTTTTATAAGAAATGAATACTTTTATTCAGCATGGATGCACTGAATTGATCAAAAGTGATGGTAAAGCATTTTACATTGTTACAAATAAATCTTATATATATATAGTAGCGGGCCCCTGAGGGATAAAGGAGAACAGACACGAGGAGGTGAGTTCCACCCAGAGAGTGATTATTTACAAGTGAGCAAATGTAAGCAAGTCGCCAGGGGATGCTTGACTGTACAGTACTCCTCAGGTCTGCGTCTACTGAAGAAGTGTTCCTTTTTGGGTGTTCCCAGTGAGAGTGTTTGTGGCCTGGGTGAGTTTGGGTGAAAGTCCTCTGAGCAGACAGGGATCAGTTTGTGTAGCGATCTGCCTGTGAAGTATCCATTACACCAAGCTCTTTTCAGTCACTCTCTAGCAAAGAAACAAAAGCAAAAGCGTTAGTTTCAGTCGAGAGAAGAATCTGTGCCTTTTCTGTGTCCACCGGGGTTTATATCCTTGGAGATTGACTGATTTCCATCAGCTGGGCTTGGTGATCGTTCCTCAGCTGGTTTGTGTGTGTTGCCAGGGGCGACACATAATGAGCTGCTGGCAACTCGCCACAATATATATACACATACATACACACACACACACACACAATGTAAAAGTCTTTACTGTCAGGAAAAAGTATAATTTTTTGAATTTTTGAAAATTCAGCTTTGCCTTCACTGGAATAAATTGTATTTTAAGATACTTTAAAATAGAAACATTTTATTTTAAACTGTAATGATTTTTCACAATACCACTGTTTTTGCTGTTTAATTTGGCTGTATTTTAAATCATTAAATCACTGACCCCAAACTTTTTCAAGGGTAATGTAAATTAAAAGAAACCACAACAATTCTTACTCTTGACAAAACTATAGAGTTACACAAATTGTAGGAATATAGAGCTAGACAAATTATATGGATAGTATTGCTCAGATACTTTGGCCTTGTGAAGTATGAATATGAAGTATTCATACTGCAAAACTCAAGAATATTAAATTTCTTTCATATTGAAAATTCATATTGATTCTTTGTGATCTGTGAGAGCTGTGTACTGTGAGATTATAAGGTCTTTTTCTTAGGAGAAAAATCTAAGATGCCTGAAAGTTCACATTTATATTTCTGCATTTGGCAGGTGCTTACATTGTCTAAGTGTCTTACATTTCATTCAAGTTTTACATTTGAACTGTTAATACATTGCCTGTGAATCAAACCCATGACACTGGCATTGCTAGTGTCTTGCTCTACTGTTTGAACTGCTTGCAGGAATGTTGTCTACAACTGACTACCATGTTTTTTATAGATATGTTTTTTTTT
>NW_015522213.1:0-1621 GCF_001515645.1 Sinocyclocheilus grahami | reverse complement strand
AAAGATACTTTTAGAATGCATTATATATAACGATTTCAAGTGAAGTTACGAAGTTACCGTTACCGAAGTTTTTGTTGTTTAAAACTGATTTAAAAAATCAATTAGTTGATGGGTTGTCTAAACAAGTTGACTCATTTATTTTTGCGAAAATTTTCTTGAAATTATTGTAGAAGGAAGTAAATTAGTATGTAGAGGCGTTGCTTTAAAGAGGACAAATTTAAAAACACAACTTCTCAAAGTTTTAGCGTACTCACAATCCAGCAGTTACTGTTAGCATGTTAAAGTGTAGAATGCAAAATGCCAAACGCTTTTCAGCATTTTTAGCTCATGTACTTGCAAATTAAACGCAGTCGCAACGGACACAACAGTGCCGTCTGTGGTTAAATAAGATGGAAGTAATCCTCTCCCCATTTTCCACTGCCTATTATGTGGAAAATCCAGCCTTTATCTGTCACTAATAACAAGGAAGTTGTGATTATCTCGATTCAGCCACTGAAAACACCAGCCGTGCAAAACGTCACAAGTCTGTTCTCAATGATGCTGAGATTTGATCAATTCGTCTAAGCTTCTGTTCACACTGATTTGATTTAACTGTATTTAGATTTTGTGTCACTGAATAAAGTGACAATTGTGAGCCTCATGTTAGTTTTTTTGTATTGCAAGATCATACGTTTTTTTGCATATTTGTTTTGTGTGACATTTCTGTAATGAACAGTGCGTTCACATACTATTTTAAGAGTGACACATATTATAATTTATTTAAAAAAAATTATTCAGCCCTTATTCAGTGTTTATTTTATTGTTAATTTCATATTCATGGACTGAAATGTCTTAAAGGGACAGTTCACCCAAAAAAGAAAATGTGATGTTTATCTGCTTACCCCCAGGGCATCCAAGATGTAGGTGACTTTGTTTCTTCAGTAGAACACATATGATAATTTTTAACTTTAACCGTTGCAGTCTATCAGTCGTATAATGCATGGCAATGGTAACAAAATCTACGAGAGTAAAAAAAAACATGCACAGACAAATCCAAATGAAACCCTGCGGCTCGTGACGACACATTGAAGTTATGGTTGATTGCTCTTCGGCTGGATATCAACACACCCATTAACATAAACTACACCAGAGCGCGTACACCCCTCACGCACCAGAAGCCGTGCACGCGCCCAAAGACAGTTGGACATAGTGGTGTATTAGAGGTAAAAAATGATATAAATACTGTTGGGTTTCTGGCACAAACCGATCGTTTCGTGTCTTAGGACATCAATGTGTCGTCACGAGCCGCAGGGTTTAATTTGGATTTGTCTGTGCATGTTTTTTTTACTCTCATAGATTTTGTTACCATTGCCATGCATTATACGACTGATAGACTGCAACGGTTAAAGTAAAAAATCATCATATGTGTTCTACTGAAGAAACAAAGTCACCTACATCTTGGATGCCCTGGGGGTAAGCAGATAAACATCACATTTTCATTTTTGGGTGAACTATCCCTTTAAAAAAAACCTTTGTATTTGTTTTTTCTAATTAGAGGAATGGTCTGCTTGATTTTGTTAAAAACTGTGTAAAGTAAAATACAGTAGAAATGTTAAAATAAAATTTATTTTTGAAATTAATA
>NW_015522212.1:0-1622 GCF_001515645.1 Sinocyclocheilus grahami | reverse complement strand
ATATTTAGTTGTTTTTTCTTTGCTTTCAAACTTTAAACAATAAGGTTTTTATTTGGCCAGAAAACTATAGAGAAACTTCAGTTTTGTGAAAACCATTCTTATTACAAACTTTGGAAAATGTTTGGTGCATGTTGCATTTTCAAATGCACTTAAACTCACAGCACTTGAAGAGATCAAGTTCATGGAGCAGCATTTACTGCTAACCGCTCCGAGACAATGTTATCATGAGCAACTTGTGTGAAAATCTCATAGCACTTCACTATGAAACACACACTAGATTATCTAATCATATTATTACAATGCAGTCTTTTGATAATCGTGATAAACCATATTGCATTCTCAGGCATTGTTAGAATTAGTAAAAAAAGTTCCAGGCCAACTGACGAGTAACACTGATTTTTACTCACATTTGCTTGTTGAGTGTTAATTTTAAGCCCTGAATACAGGTTTGGAACGAGGGGGAGTATATGATGACAGAATTTAAATTCCTCTGTCTTTCTGTCCCACTGTCCTCTACAGGTCCTACTGTCCCGGGAGATGTGCAGGTTCAGTTGGCGCCGGGTCGCTCTATCGATCTGGCGGTGTATTGGCAGGTAGTCCGTGGTGCCGATGCGTACACTGCTGTGAGCTCAACGGGCCAAAACTGCAGTTCCTCCTTAGGCACCTACTGCATAATCAGTCCCCTCAGCTGCAGCCAGAACCACACCATCAGCGTCACAGCACAGAACGAAGCCGGACCCAGTGAACCTTCAGCTCCACAGGACCTTCTCACCTGTAGATTTCACTCACACACACACACACACACATACAAAACCACACATATGCACTAATAAAGAGTTGTGCAGTTCTTTGTTGTCTTCTTTGAATCATTTTCAGTCCCATGTCCTCCTGAGCTGGTGTGGATTGAGGAGCCGACAACAGGGAACTGTTCCGTCACATGGTCTGAGGTTCAGTGGGTGGATTACTATATCGCCTATGTGAAGAGAGATGACGGCTTAGAGGAAAACTGCAACACCACTGGCACGACCTGCTACTTCCAGTGCATATGTGGATACACGTACCTCTCAACTGTGTTCGCTTACAACCTGGCCGGGACCAGTCCACCGGGTCAAATAGTCAACTATACTACAAGTCTGTATTACATGCACATAGATTTACATTGATTTATTTAACAGATGCAATTTTGCACAAGAATATTTGGTACGAAATTTGATATGCATCTCTCTCTGTCCTCAGTCCCCTGCTGTCCAAACAACTTGTCAGTGTCTCTGATTTCCACCGAGACTTTAGAGATCTCGTGGTCTTCAGTTCGAGGAGCTGAGTTATACGAGACGATCGCTGCAGACGGAAGCGAATGGATCCACTGCAACGACACGGCTCCTGTGTGTGCGCTGTCTGATCTCACCTGTGACAGCCTGTATAGCGTGGTGGTGCGGCCCTGCAGTGAGACACAAGGATGCAATAACACCTGTAGTGCACATACACGCCGGACAGGTACGCACATAAATGCTCATTTGCATGTGAACCCACAAGATACTGCTGGGCAATATGCCGCATACAAAAAGTACCATGATGGTACCATGTTTTGTTGTATAGTTACAATAGTAGTACCATGGTTTTTT
>NW_015522211.1:0-1623 GCF_001515645.1 Sinocyclocheilus grahami | reverse complement strand
AAAAAGCAGGAACGAAATGCTGCGCCTTAATGCCACACTGTAGGCATGACTGTACGTCCTTTTACACAAAGGTGTAACCTGAATGTGTGTCCGTTTCATTTCTAATTATAACCCCCATCAGGTGCACGTAATCAAACCGTCATTTTCAACCATCATTTAACATTATAATCCTCTGAACGTACACCTGATGATTGTAGTATCATTCTCACAGGAACTTGCGAGATCAAGCCTGACTTGTGAAGAAAAACAATGGGAGGACAATCAACATCATCAGCTAGTTCTCCTGGTGTGAGTTTTGTTTTATTGGAAGAAAAATAAAGGAGAACAAAACCAGATTGGTGATCTTTTTCAATGTTTGTTGCTGCCAAGTTTCAGTTATAGAACCATGCAACATCCGATTGGTGTAGCTTGTTCACTCTCATTGGCTATAGCGGGTATCACATCAGAGGAAGCCTGCCTGATCAAGAGTCATAAATATCAAACGTTTTATATTCACGATTTGGGACTGTGCAGGCTCTGACATGATCGGGAGCAGTAAAATAACCGTAATGACAAAAAGTAATTTACGACAAGCCTCGACTCGAGCCATGCCCCCAGAAATGCGTGAAAAACATGAAACACACCCAAGAACAGGAAATAGCATGATATGCTACAATAAATATAATATATTATACAAATATTCTCACATTATTGTGGTGTGTGTACTCAAATTATTTTTATGTTGTCATCTGACTGAAATCAGTCTTGCAAAAGATGAGGATGACTCTCAAATCAGACTGATTCAGTGTGATCTTGTCATTCTTCACTGCTAAACTTGGTGCCGTTGAGTCCACAATGCATAGATGCTAATAAGACTCATCTGCAGTCCTCCCCCATGAAAAGGGAGACAAGAGAGAGCCATATTCCAAACAAATAAAATATCTGCCTTGAATGAGCACTAAAAACAGGATGTGGCACAGCAATGCCACGCCACCAAAGCAAATATTTTTGTCAAGTCACACTTGCTTATGAAAAAAATGGGAAGACATTGACACAGCAATGCTTGTTCTTGCTTTTCCTCCTGTCGCCATGTCGTCATTGCCGAACAGTGACTAACCTCAAAGCCAATTTGTGACCAATTAAACCAAAATGTCAACAACAATATTAAAACAATTATACGCTAGCTAAACTAACAATTGTACTTTTCTTATTGAATTAGAATAGACAGAATCGATGTAGTCACACCAACAGTAGCATTTGCATAGGCCTACTTAAAACAATCCTGTACAAGGTTTACTGCAGCATTATTGAATTAAAACTCAACAAAGCTGTAAACATGGGAAATCACAGAGAACACAAAATGACATATAACAGCAGATGGGAAACGAGGGGCAGAACACACTTTAAATACACAGTAACTAATTAAACACAGCTGGAACCAATATAACTAAATAGGAACAGGAACAGGAAAAATCAAATATGGGCATAATAATCAAACTGGAGCACGTGGGGGAGGAAAACACAACACGATACATGGAACAGAGTCTGACATTACTCCCCCCTCCCGGAAGGCGCATCCTCGCACCACACAATATCCAAGCGCTCTGGAGGTCCCTCAGGACAGACACGGGATGGCGGGCCTCC
>NW_015522210.1:0-1623 GCF_001515645.1 Sinocyclocheilus grahami | reverse complement strand
CTTTTTTCATTAACATCCAAATACCTTTAATTTTTTTCCATCTTTTATTTTTCAGAATTACCAATCCTGACAAAGCATCTCAGATTCTTCAAGAAGTCAAACAAAAAATCAAATCCTTTCCTTTCAACTTTCGAGGAGCTGTAATTTTGAGTGGTCAAGAAGAAGGGGTTTACGGTTGGGTCACTGTCAACTACCTTCTTGAAAACTTCATAAAGGTGCTTTCTTGTTAGAGTATGTTTGTCTTTTCTTGTCAGTGAAACTGTCCATAAATTAATTATCCTTCAACTTTGTTGCTTATTATCATCATAGACATCTAAATATTAAGCCAGTGTTTTGATTTATGGTACAGTATTTTTACTGGTTTCTCAACTAGTGCCATATAGTGGCCAATTTCTGTCTTTATTTTGCTCATTTATACAGTATGGCTATGTGGGCCGATGGCTTAACTCTGGCAGAAAAACAGTCGGAGCGCTGGATTTAGGTGGGGCGTCCACACAGATCACCTTTGAGACCCCAGAAACAGTTGAGAACGAGTTGAACAGCATGACCATGCGTCTCTATGGGCAGGAGTATTCCCTCTACACGCATAGTTACCTGTGTTATGGTAAAGAAGAGGCTCTGCGCCAGATCCTGGCCTACCTGGTTGAAGTATGAAATTATGCATCACAAATCAGTAATACCTCATTGTATATATGTAGACACTATTTTTGTGTTTGAGACTTCTTGATGAATGTCCTGTCACAGTTTACATTTCTCCAGTATGTTTTCATTTCAGTCGCAGGGTAATATTAGCAAAGTGTACCATCCCTGCTACCCATCTGACTTCACTGATGTCTTCAAGCTGGAGCAAGTGTTTGACTCTCCTTGTACAGTGTCTAAGAGACCCAAACCTTACAACCCTCATTCCTGGATCAGGGTGCAAGGCACCGGGGACTACCAAAGCTGCCTTGGCAACACTTCTAATATATTTTCCTTCCAGTTCTGCCCCTTTTCTCAGTGTTCCTTTAATGGAGTTTTCCAGCCCAACATCAGCGGGGGCTTCATGGTGAGAGGCCCAGAAATGGACAAAGTGGAACATACAAGTTTAATAGAAAAAAATCTTATGTATTTGTCTTTCTTTTAGGCCTTCTCTGCTTATTTCTTCACTCACAGTTATCTCCAGCAAAGTACAGGGATAAACATCAGAACCTCTGCTCAGCTAGAGGAGGCTACCAAAGCTGTGTGCAATATGACCATAGAAGAGGTATAATTTGTACTAATGCTTATACTAATGCTTGTTTTAGCTACCTCAGAATAAATTAAAGCCAGTACAACAAATGCTATCAGGATGTATGAAACATGATGTACTTTACAATTGAAATATTTGAATTTTTCTCCCATTGTAGTAATAAGATTTTTCGTTTTTTTATTTTGTATTATTTATTTAATTGTCATGAAAATAATTACACTGATCTAAAATCTTAATTGGCCTATAACTGGAAAGGATATATATGATCTTTATAGTAAAATATTAATATTTTAATTACTTTTATAATTTTTTTAGGTCCAATTGATATTTCAACCTGAAATCAATTTGAATAAAAATTAAACACACACACACACACACACACTATATATATATAT
>NW_015522209.1:0-1624 GCF_001515645.1 Sinocyclocheilus grahami | reverse complement strand
TATTCGAGACGTAATTATTGGCGAGACTAGATTCCACTGCACGAGCTAACCATTTATTCACGCATCCTGCTGTTTAATGCATTATTTTACTTCAGCATGTCCACATAGGGCCAGATAAAAAAATGTAGCTAGAATGTAGAATTGCAAATTATAATTTATCCAACGGTTATTATGAGAAGCAGCCCATTTAATGTCAGGCTCATGAGTGGGGGGCCCACCTTCTGGTTGAAGTGTGCTGAAAGGTCACAGCTGCTCTATTGTCCCGCAGAAGGTTTTCGGTGCAGAGATGTGCCCGGTGCCACCTCGGGATCTCGGCCTCGGAAATGGTCATGAGGGCCAGGGATTTGGTGTACCACTTGAACTGTTTCACCTGCACGACTTGCAACAAAATGCTGACGACTGGGGACCACTTCGGCATGAAAGACAGTCTGGTGTACTGCAGGCTACACTTTGAAACGCTCATCCAGGGAGACTTCCCCACGCTTTTCAATCACACGGATGTAGCGCCTAATAAAGGACTGGGCAGCACGGGCCCTCTAGGACTGGCTTATTATAACGGCGTGAACACGGTGCAGAAGGGCCGGCCCCGAAAGAGGAAGAACCCTGGGCCCGGAGCGGACTTGGCGGCTTATAATGCAGGTGAGACCATCGCTCAACTTGTTGTTGTTGCTGGTTTACTGCTCGTTTGATTCTTTTATAAACATTATTTGTCCTTAATTGTAATTTTTGAACGTGTTGCACGCATTATTTCCCATCTGAACACGTTTTTAACAGCGCGTAGTTATGTTAGCATAATAGTTCCCTGCGATTTCGGTGAATTTACAGGTTTACGAAACTTTTTGGGCGGCACTGAATACCCAACAAGATCGTTTCAGAGCAAGATGAAAACAAGTCTGGTGAATTGACAAAAACCTTAAGTGAAAATTCGCTTAAACAATACTGTTAGCTGCCACTATTTTGAACAATAAAGTACGAATTTTATAAACATGATTGTATTTGTATTTAATTGATAGTACACATGCAATAAATAAACTATTTTCTAATAGGGAAAAAAGCGAAAATAAAGCCATTTAAGTGCAGTCCTGACTAAACAATTAACTGTTTAAAAAAAACAATTTCATTGTTTGAATAATATTTCAATATTTAATTTATTTTTATACATTCAAAATACTTTTACATTCCAATTCGTTTGAAACATCTAAAGTTCACAAAGCATAGCATAGGCGATGATAGTTTTATAAAAGAGCGCAGTTCTTTACCATGTCATTTCGTGTTTTTATTCAATTGTTAAAAAATATATTTCTTCCAAAAAAACGAGAGAAATGCGTTCACTTCTTTAGACTAGGGAAAAGACAAAAATCCGCCACTTTTTACAAAAAGACATTCGACACACATCACAGATTTCTACTAAAGCACTTGAGCTTGTGCTGAACAATTTGGAACAACGTGACTTGTTCGCTCGGGCATTTCGGGCCCCTCAGCGGGGCATTTGGGCCCCTGCTTGAGGACCAAACAGAGGAATGATGACGACTACAGAGACTGACAAGTGGAAAATGGCTTAGATGCTAGTCGAGACCTCCGGAAGATTAAACACAAGTGAAAGAAAGAAAGAAAGAAAGAAAGA
>NW_015522208.1:0-1624 GCF_001515645.1 Sinocyclocheilus grahami | reverse complement strand
CCGTAAAGCTGCTTTGACACAATATGTATTGTATAAAGTGCTATATAAATAAAGATCAAAAAATCAAAAAGACTTCAGCACACAGACTCACATGGAACGCTTCTGTGATACTCTCCATATGGTTCTTTTTGAAGCTTGAAAGCTCTAGTCCCCATTGTAATTGCATTGAAAAAACAACCAGCACATTCTTTACATTTTTCTTGTGTTCCATGAAAGAAATAAAGTCATGCAGGTTTAGAAACAAAGTAACAGTGAATAAATTATGACAGTTTACATTTTTGGGCAAACTATTAATTTCATGTCCAAACTCCTCTAGACTCATTCAGTAATTCTCTGAACTGGGGAGCCACTAAAACAAAATTACACTCAATTGGAAATGTAGCCATTTATACATAGCAAAGATTATTGTGCTTTCTGTATGAATGAGGCCTTGATTTACTGCATGAAACGTCAAAAATGTGTATGTTTTGTGAATGAAACATTTTGTGAAAGAAAAAGAAAAGAAAGAAAGAATGATTAAATTAAAATCGTTAAGTGAACTGATATAATATAATTCCCATGTGGTGGCTAAACCACAATTATAAAATAAACTTGATTACTGCATAAGGCAAGATGTGTCAAGAAATGGTATTAATGATTCAATGTAAGACAAAATTACAATATATTAAATATCTAATGCTCTATATCAAAGTCTTTGTTTCTTCTTTATATTCTACGTATTTACATTTAATGTAACATCAAATTATACAAATATATGTACAACATACAGTTCAAATGAAGATAAGTATTTGGACACTTGCAACGTCAGTGGATCAAACAGTTAATATAATGCACTACACTACAGTCCTTGAAGAAATCTCAGTTGTGTCTAATTGTGTCATTGTTTTAAATTTGTATCAGTTCAAATGAAGCCCTTCTGTAGCCCGAACAGTAAAGTATGGCACTGCAGCAACACCAAGGTCATGGGCATGATTCCCAGGGAAAGCAAGAACTGTGTGAAACGAAGTGTACCTTGAATGCAATGTTGCATTGGATAAAAGCATCTGTCAAATGCATAAATATGAATGTCTGAGACAATATTTTTCATTTCACTGTGATGATTATAGTGAAACAATCAGAGTGAAATTGATTTACAGTATGAACGCAATGTGATTGCTTATTCCAAACTACAGAACAAAATCAATACTTTTACAGTGTGTGGCTTAAAATGATCAACTAAATACAGTAAATGTAATTTAAAATGATAAACAAATGATAATATAAATCATTAAATGATGAACAGCTTGTAGTTTGACTGGCAGTCAAAGTTGAAGTTGGGTTCTGGGCTGATGGAAGAGGGTGGAAGGGGTCTTAACTGATGGAAGAGGCTGCATGCACAATTTTTGTTTCAATCGGACTGAATTAATTCTGATTGATGAATCTTAATGTAGTGTTTACATACATAACATGTTTACATGCTAAATAAAGTGATCGGGTTGATGTGCGCATTTATGTCACAAACTTCAAATCGGAATTGATTTTTTTTTTAGACATGAGCACACTGCACAAATACAGAGTTTCTCACTGTTTGCACATAATAACCAGAGGTGGAAAGAGTACGAAAATATTCTACTCAAGTAAAAGT
>NW_015522207.1:0-1625 GCF_001515645.1 Sinocyclocheilus grahami | reverse complement strand
ACTTATAACATCCAAGTGAAAGATATAACACCAACATGTCAGCAACAAAATGTGATTAAGTAAAGAAAAGAATCACCCCCTTTAAAATACTGTATGATGGGGGCATAAAATGAACTGCAATAACTCATTCTTGTTGTGTTCAAATATTTTCAGGCACTGAAGGTTTTACGGACAGCTGAATTTGCTCCCTATGTGGTTTTCATTGCTGCACCAACTATCACTCCCGGCATGAATGAGGTGAGATCAGGACCCAAAACTTCTTGAGAAAAGTTCTCAATATGCCATAGCAAAAGGGTGCCCCCACACTTTTGTGTGAGGATCTACTTTTCAAATGACAAATTCAGTGAAATCTACCAAAAGCTTGTTGGGATCCATGCATGTATCGTTATAATAAATTATTCTAATAATTAATTTTTAAAATAACAATGTTCAATTTTAATATTGTTCAATTTTAACATTACATTTAAAACACCCACAGAACAATAGATTACGTTAGCTGGGGTCTTTACCTTATTCTGATGAGACTTGCACTGAATGGAAACAGACAATTTTGCATAATCTGGGCAGTAGCTGCTGGTAGCTAGTCTCAAACAAGCCTCCAAATTGTCATCAGTCATGGCAGTTTTGATTTTAAAATCTTCATGTGGGAAAAGGCTGATTCACAAAAATAAGTTGAGCCAAACGATGCAGTCAATGAGGTATGGATTGTAAATGGATTTTATATAACCTAGAAATACGCAGTGCGCTCCCTTTTTCATCACTAAAAAGCTGTCACTCAGTTCATCATGATTTCACAAAGTTCCATTATAATCATTGAATCTCTATACTGCACAATCAGTCTATTATTTACATCATGGATACAGTCTGTATGTTATGAGAGGATTCACAAGCTTCACTGAATAAAACTCAGTGCCATTGCGTTCGAGAAATCAACGTATATGACTGTGGTTGGCTACACTGCTGAACGCTGTAAAAACATGCTGTAAATAGAAACCTTTTACGCATTCAGAGCGCAAACACAAATACGTACTGGAGCGTTTGTCAGATCTGTTTTGTAAATATCCTATTATTACAGCTTCAGCTGAGGGTGCTCTCTTTTGAGTGTGCTTAGCACCCCTGTAGAACCGGGCCTGCATTTACCTAAGGCATATTAAAATGATGTGATTGACCTATTGGGCACGCACCCCTGCCATAGCATGTCACCTCACTGGCAGAATAACTCCACCTGACTTCTCTTCCTCCTTTCATTTAGCTAAGTCTTTATTTAGCCAGTCTTTCTTTCTTTTTGCATGCACCTTTTTTGGCATGTTTTTTTAATTTCTTCGACCTTTCCTCACATCACGCTCAGCTTCCCAGATGGTGCAGGAAGCTGCCTGTGAGTATGCCAAGAAGTCAACTAGATCCTAGTTCCTACAAAGCTCTACCCAAAAAAGTTTCACTGCGTATATGAACTTTATAACTTAGGTCAATTGGACAGATGGCTGTTTTTTGTACAAAAAAAAACACAACCCTGATCCACATCTTAGTACTTACTACTGTTTTAAAGTTTAGGGTCAGTAAGATTTTTTTTTTTTTTTTATATGAATGCTTTTATTCAGCAAGGATGCATTAAATTGATAAAAAAG
>NW_015522206.1:0-1625 GCF_001515645.1 Sinocyclocheilus grahami | reverse complement strand
CAGCATGAGATTCTCATTGCATTTAACATTTCTTTGCTTGTCTTGTCTGAATGAACAGTCAGCGGGGTTCGACTTCACTGACAGATGAATTTATGGGCGGAGCTAAACATGCACGCCCGACTACGAAACATACAAAAACAGGCTATATGTGACCCCACTTGCATTATACGGACAAATAACCCACAAACGCCACTCTTGCTACCACTTTGCAAAGCTTAAATGCTTGCAAAGTAACATATTAAAGATACAAGTCGTACGTCAGGCCTGAGACCCCTCTGACATGCAAACTATATCTACTCACAGTGTTGCACGCGCGATCAGCTGTCCGGAAAGCGAAACAGACGTCAGTCCTGCGCTTTAGAGATCCATTTAAGCCAGCTGATTTAAAAATCGTGTTTAAATGTGTGTTTAATTCACGTGTATGAACCGGAGAGGTTTAAAGTTCAGGCTGACTTGAGTTCCTCCACGTCATCGAGATGACACAGCCCTGATTCTAGCTCACACCCACCCACCGTTCAAACCTGTTAAACAAACACATGAATATGCAACATCTTTTCATTTTTTTTTATTTTAAATTTAATTATGCAGACAATGAAGAGCCTGCAGACTCTTACAGTTATTGGTGTAAACGCCTACACCGTTATAAATGCGTTTAAACATCAAAGAAAATATTTATTCAACATTATTTGCGCCTTCAAACAGCACGCATGCAGTGAAAACGACTTCTGAACTGTACATTTAACGCTGATAATAATCAATAGCCAGCTAGGAAGTCTAGATCAGAGTTCACTGTTGTTGACGCTTTGTCACGTGATCAATGCTAGTGCTGTGTCCGATTCGTGAGTGAATCACTCTTTTGAACCGGTTCCTTGCAATGAATCAGTCTGAATTGATTCATACAAATCGCGAATCAGTCTGGATCTGTCTGACTCAGTGGCTTATTAAATGAGTCGGAACTCGGAATGGCTACATTACCGCTATCTTTGTCATATATTTAGGTTAGTTCAGTTTATGTTTAAACCGTTTACATAGTTACAATGGACACTGAACTGCTAACGGATGCTTCACACAGATCAATGCCGAACGATTCATCACTGATGCACAAATGTATACATATCAGTACAAAATTAGAGCTTTATTTGTACCATCAGTTAATTCCTCACTCCCTGCGAAAGCTCTTGAGACGGTTCTCGGTTTATTCTTGGTTTTGTTGGTTTGTTTAACTGTTCAACTGATTCACTCAAAAGATTCGACTCATTAGAACAATAATATGTTCACGATTCGGACATTGAACTACAAACAGTGTTGAAAACATGGCTGAGGTGACAGTGTTAGCGGGCACTGGGTAAGTGTGACCCTCTGAACACATATTTAAATACATAACCCTTCAAAATGAAAATGGTGTGAATTACGGTATAGTTGCTTTGTTAATGTTGTTGTTTCAGTTAGTTTTATTCGTTATAGTTTGCATCTTGTAAGTGAACTGTTAGTGTACACACAGTGTTGATCAATAAAACCTAATATTAGGTTGTTTGTTGTTAATGTATTCTGTGTTACTTATTTAAATTGTCTTAATTGTTACAATTGACTGTCTTAATTATTATATATATATATATATATATATA
>NW_015522205.1:0-1625 GCF_001515645.1 Sinocyclocheilus grahami | reverse complement strand
GGAAATCAATATCTGAATAGCTTACTTATAGTTGTCACATTGAGCAAAGACAGAAGAAAATATTTTAACATTGAAAATACAGCTTTGAATGAACACTTTTGCATGCGGCATGTGCAAGTAAGAAGCCATGTGCTTTCGAAAGCACATAACTTGATCTGTTTACTCTTTCTTTTCGATACCTGTGAGACAAATGTGATCTGAACTGCTACAGAATGAGACCTCGAATCACATTAGTGACAAATACCTGCTCTGGTGAGTGTCAGGCAGCCGTAATTGCAGCTAGATGTCCCAGGGTTCGGCTGCTATCCACAAGGCTCTTTTTCTCCATAACGTGATGCTGTTTGTGGTTTTTTTGCTTCAGAATTGCAGGTGATTACCAAAATATTTTTCCCTATAAAGGGTCTGTGACTTTGTTACCACACGACACACATAGAGAGAGAGGGAGAGAGGGAGGCAGCACAAAAATAGCAGGAAGTAGAGAGGGCAGGCCAGAACAAAAAAAAAATCAAGTAACGTGACAAGTTCATCTGAGGATAGTGAGGGAGGGTTGGAGGAAGTGTTTTCATTTTTTCGTCTATCACTCCGCCCACCTCCTTTTCTTACTCTGTTTTCTCTTTGTACAGTGTTCAGGGGATTTTTAATTTACAATAGTTTCATCGTCTCTAAAAAATCTAATGAACTAAAAGTAGTCTGGCAAACAAAACGTGGTGCTTTGGAATGCAAATGTAATGTATAATCAAAATGGCATAAATAATCTCCAAATGTGTTTTCAGTTCAATTGTAGATGAAACAAAGACACATCAAGTGTGTTTTACTATTATTTATATTATAATTTTTTTTTTGTTTACACCAATTATGGTGATTTAACCTGTTTCTGTATATTTACCGTGGCATCCAAAAGTCTGAAAAACGAATTATAATATATATAATTTGAGAGTCTCATTCTTTTGCTCTTGATCTAGTACAGTATATTCTTCTTCTCAGTCTTAGTCACATCTAAGGCTCAGTTCCTTCAGATATGGTAGACTAGGAGGAAGAATAGATTTGTATGTGGTGTACCACTTATCAGCCAACCAAGTAACAAACAACGATTATGAAGCTTTTTGCATCAGTTTTAGTGAGATTGTAGGGTTAATTGTCTTCTTCTGGCATAGTTTGGCAGGTAAAGCACTGCTCTTTGTTTTGAAGGCCTCAGACGTATAACTTAGCAAAAAAGAGCATATTTACCTTCCGCCGTACTGTAAATAGCAAACCGCATGTTTGTGTAGCCTCTGAAAACATTTTTTAAAGCTATTATGCAAGCAGGTTGCATAAAAAGAAACAGTGGTCATGCACTGTCACAAGACAAACAAAGCAAATAAAACCAAGCAAAATCACTCGCACCCATTACTTTTGCTCAAACACATTTGCAGTTTATCTAACAATATTTGTTTTTATGAAAAACAATGTTTAATGTCTCATCGGACAGAAACAAAACACGCTTTATCATGGTGTCGGCAGATAAACGACACGTGTTGGAGGAAGATGAGGATGAGGAGGAGCAAAACGACATTATTTCAACACAAGAAAGTTAAAAATGAAAAGTAAGCATTCGAACGAAAATCAAATGCTGGAAGTACCTGAGC
>NW_015522204.1:0-1625 GCF_001515645.1 Sinocyclocheilus grahami | reverse complement strand
GGAGCAGCCTGAGACCGTGCAGAACTTTGTCTCTGTGTTTGGCACAGTGGCCAAGAAGCTGATGAGGAAGTGGTTGGCGACACAGACCATGAACTTCACCAGCCAGCTGGAGGCGGGCATCCGCTTCTTTGACCTCCGCATATCCACCAAACCCAGAGACCCCGAAAATGAGCTCTACTTTGCACACGGCCTGTTCAGCGCCACCGTACGTGAAGGCCTGGAGCAGATCAGCACCTTCCTGGCCTCCCACGCTCGCGAGGTTGTGTTCCTGGACTTCAACCACTTCTACGGAGTACAGAACCTCCATCACGAGAAGCTGGTCCAGATGCTGCGCACCATCTTCGGGGACCGACTCTGTCCAGTAGTGTTTGCTCAAGAGGTAAGCCTGAAGTACCTCTGGGAGAAAGAGTATCAGGTGCTGGTCTTCTATCACAATCCCATGGCTCTGGAGGTTCCTTTCCTGTGGCCGGGTCAGATGATGCCCTCTCCTTGGGCCAATACCACAGATCCTGAGAAGCTCATTCAGTTCCTTCAAGCCTCAGTAAAGGATCGGAGACGTAAGGGCACCTTTTTTGTCTCCCAAGTGGTTCTCACTCCCAAAGCAAGCACCGTCATGAAGGGTGTCACCAGCGGTCTGAGGGAGACCATCACAGAGAGGTAGGCTATTGTACATAATCCATTCTTTGAAATAAAGAACATGCTGACTCATTAGATCTCACTCTCTGTTATCTTCAAATCAGCGCCAGGCAGATTTTTTTACAGTCCCATTTTAATCTCATTACAGTTATTAGCCTTTGCTCAGTCTCTTGGGCTTCACTGATCAGGGTTTGTCAGGCTTGGTTAGAAACATGAAACTCTTGGCAGAAAGCAGATTTCGAAATGGCTCTGGACGACAGAACAACATATTTGGTGCATTAATTCTAGAGTGCACCAATATTCTGCTCATTCAAATGACTGAGAAGGGGTCTTTCCGCTTCCCGCGTGGAATACATTGGCATCTGCGGCTGTCAAAGGATGATCTTCTGTTATTCTTTCTCGCCTGTCAGCAGGCATGATATATAGTGTGCCACTGGGCATGCAGCTAAGCACAGCCATAACAACTAGGCATTGGAATTGTAGAGAAATTGAATAATTAGATTCCTCTCAGTGATTCTGGTTTCTTAAAAGAATGATTCTTTTAGTATTTCTGAAGAAGAAATATTTGGAAAATAAATTTTTTTTCTAGCTGATTAGGTAATATTTCTGCAAAAGATGTTTTTACCCAGATGTTTAAATGACTCTTCATAGTCTTATCATAGATGCAGTACATAAAATTGGTGTTAAATATGCAATACTAAATACTGGGAAAAAAAGCTTTAGAATTTTAATGCACTTATTTATTTTATAAAATACTACCCACACACAAAACTCATAATGCTTATGTTTAACTACACATAGTCATATGAACAACCAGTCAGTGAAGTCTCACGATATCTAAATACAATTACAGTTTACAATTCAGATTCATTAAAAAGAACCAGCTCATTTGTTTGGGGATCATTTTGACTACATTAGTCATGCTGTATGGATTTGATTCATTAAAAGAACCAGCTAAAAATTGTTCATTCAGTAATTAGACTACACTT
>NW_015522203.1:0-1627 GCF_001515645.1 Sinocyclocheilus grahami | reverse complement strand
TTGCTGCTCGAGAAACATTTCTGATTATTAGCAATGTTGAAAACTGTGCTGCCCAATATTTTTTGAAAAAACTATGATACATGGATTATTCAGGATTGTTTGGATTATTTGGATCTTTAGTTCAGTGTTGATTAAGTTTAGTACTAATATAGTAACTTCTAATTATAGTAACTAATTATGTGACATTATAAAGAGAGGCGTTTTATTGCATTTGTCAGTACACTTATAATAATAGAAAGCAAAATCATCAATGATGTCAACAACGTCATATGATGTAGATTCTAAGTCAGAATCAAAAAATAATGATCTAATGCAATTCTAATGCTTGGATTAGAGATTTGTAGATGCTTTAGATGTTGATGTGTGTTTGGTTCTCAGGTGAACCAGCCCAAGTTTAACCAGCGGCGGATCAGCAGCGCTAAGTTCCTGGGTGAGCTGTATAACTACCGTATGGTGGAGTCTGCCGTCGTCTTCCGCACGCTCTTCTCCTTCACCTCGTTCGGTGTGAACACAGACGGTTCCCCGAGCCCGCTGGACCCCCCCGAGCACCTGTTCCGCATCCGCTTGGTCTGCACCCTGCTGGACACCTGCGGACAGTACTTCGACCGCGGCTCCAGCAAGAAGAAGCTCGACTGCTTACTCATTTACTTCCAGGTGAGCGTTTGCCTTTGGACCAGCCAATCACAGACGGATGATCGTGTGTGACGTCTCCTGTGATTGGTGGAAAAACCTGGGCTGTCAATAGAATAAAGTCATAAATGTTGGCATCATTCTGAGCTCATGGATGATATTTCAGAACTGAATTTCAGCGATAATTAAATTCCACCATACTAAAATAGTATTTGACAGTAATATTGTAATAATATGATAAAAACATTAGTATATTATAAAAAACATATTAAAGTTATATATTATAATTATTATATTATAATACTAGATTGTATAAACGTGTTTTTGTAAAAAATTTCATATTTTAAAAAATAATACCGTGACCGCGAATTACTTTTCTTCAATCTGAATTATTTATTTTTTTCAATAGATTGTTTTTTTTTTTAAATCAATCATTTACATTCACATTCCTATGAAGCAATGTCTGTATCATAACTTGCCTCCCAAAAATAATTATATTATATAATTATATTTGCATAATGAAATTGAAGCCTATTTTTAGGTACATGTAATAATTTGTTTTGCATTGTGGCATTATTATTATGGCAATTAAACACATTAAGTAAATGCATTAACTCTTAATCACACAAATCTATCACTGTTAATCATATATGATTTGGTGCTCAAATATGATTATTATTGGTGCTCAGTTATTAACAATGGTTCTTATTATCAATGTTAAGGTTTTTGCTGCTTCATATTTTTGTGGAAACCGTGATATATTTTATTTTTCAGGATTCTTTGATAAATGTAAAGTTCAAAAGAAGAGCACTTATTTGACATAATGTTTTTGCAACATTATAAATGTCTTTTGATCAATTCAATGCGTCCTTGATGAATGAAAATATTAATTTCTCTTTTTTTAACTTAATTTTTGAATGGTAGTGAATTATGGTTTCCACAAAAATACTGGGTTGCACAACTGTTTTCAACATTGATAATAATCAGAAATGTTTCT
>NW_015522202.1:0-1627 GCF_001515645.1 Sinocyclocheilus grahami | reverse complement strand
GAGAGGTATTTGAGCACATCAATTTGAATTAAGCCATATATGCCATTGCGTTCCGTTTTGTTGGCTGGTCAGTCAAATTTCAATGAATGAAACAATATAGCATGAGTTATTCCACTGGATATGGAATCTTTTGTTTCTTTTCCCAAATCCTCACATCTTACCTTCATTTTCACAGAGGGTTATAAAAGTTAATTTTTTTCCCTTTCCTTCATTTTTATTAACTATTTTTGCATCCTTTACTATGGTTTTAAAAAAAAATGCTATAGACCAGATACCTTTTTATTTCCCAAAACCGGGCTTGACAGTGTGAGCATTTCACAAAAAAAAACAGGTGTGCAAACTGTAAAATGTATTTCGGACCACACGTGCAAATAAAACAAGTACAAAGTCTAAAAGGGAGGCAAATTAATGTGGAGGGAACAAATTAATTAAACATGGCCACGAATTAAGTTGTGGGGGTAAATTCTTAATATCTACTTTTTCCATGTGATGTGCGGGGCTTCATAGTAAAAAGCATTTCATAAGTAATCACCAGTTTCACTTTCCCCAGCAACATAACATCCATTATAAATGTCTTGCTCCTGTGTAAGAAACAATGAACTTTTTTGACTATTTACAAAGTGTCAATTGCTTTAGATAATTGGTAGAAAACGTGAAACATAGCTCTGGCCTGCTTGTTTCCCACAGCCCTCTCAAAACACATAGCCTCATAACCTCATATGTATATGATAAATAAAGCATTTATCTTTGTGAGGAATGTAATTAAACTTGACTTAATTCTGAAACTTCTATTGATTTCTAAGTTCAAGGACTTGAACTTTGCCACCATTACAACCCTACCATATACACACATTTGCAATAAGAATCATGGCTTAAATATAATTGTTGTTTTTTTTGGATTGGGTGTTTAGACTCACAGTATGTCAAGTGGAACGGATGAGGACAGTGTCAGGCTCATCTGTTTGAGCAGGTGATACGTGCACAGCAGATTAGAGCATCGAGATATCAAGTCTTGCTGCAGCTGTAATAACTGAGAACCTCCTGGAACAAATACCTGCACACACAATCAATAAACAGAGTACAGAGGCTAGGATTGTCAACAGTGCTTTAAAAAATATATATATACATTTTTTTTTTTTTTCACTTAAATATTTTCCTAATTCAAACTGTATTTAAACTGTTCTACAGAATTATTTTTCAGTTAAGGGAAAATGTTACATTTTCTTTTTTTTCCCTCTCCATTTTATGTTTATTCTGTACATTCATTTGAGTACATTCATATAGCATATTTCAAGTTAAATATAATGCTCAATGCAATGTCTTTACAATATATAGACATGTACAATTACCTAATGTGTTTCAAATATAAATTATACTCAAAATTTGTTAAATTGTATCAAAGTACAATTTTTTTTATAAAGTAACAAGTTAAAAACACACACACACACACAAAGTAACTATATACATCCAGGGTTAGAACGTGTCCCAATTCAGTTCCATCCAGAATTACCTCAAATGACTTTCATTATGTATGTAGATATTAAACAGAGCAAGTCTATGCACACACACACACACACACACACATTTATACAGTTCTATATAGAGTACAAATGCACAAATCTGTACA
>NW_015522201.1:0-1628 GCF_001515645.1 Sinocyclocheilus grahami | reverse complement strand
TGTGTGTGTGTGTGTGTGTGTGCGTGTGTGTGTGTGTGTGTGAGTCAGCTATGGTACATGAAATCTGCCCTGTCCAGCTCCATTGGCCAGCAGGAAGCACATTCCAGTCCGTCCTGTTTGCGGCCCTCTCTCTCTTCCTGCCATGCGCAGGAACATATCTGTGATAACTTACAAAAATACATCACAGACCCTACGGCCCCTCTCTGGACCATCTCTACCAAACCAACCAGCTGAATGAACGGCCAAAAGCTCTCTGCTCATATATTTTCACACATATAACTCAACGTTTTCTACAGCGATGACTGCATGTTCCTTTCAGTGGAGTCACAAGACTGATGTGAAATCTGCTATGAGCTGCGTCCGTCCATCATCCTGTGACCTTCTGTTATCTCCTGAATCCGGTGTGTCCTCCGTGCGATTAGTTCACCTGAACATCACTGTGAATCACAAATAAAGGGACCTGAAGAGGACAGCAGTCCTGAGTTCCTATGAAAGATGAATAAATATAAATGGAATAGATTTATATGAAGGCACCGTACAGTATTTGACTTTGGATCTCGGTCAGTGCTCTGTCTGTAATGTTTGGTTTGGGGCAGAGAGGCTGGCTCCATCTCTTTGGGATGTTTACCGCTCTGTGCCCATTGTGAAGGCCAGAGGCGCTCTGAGTCACCCTCGACCCGGCCGGCCTGAGCTTTGTTTAACTTGCTTTCAAGGAATTTTGGAGCTGCTCCAGTGATTGTGACCGATCACACTCCTGAAGAAGGTCAAGGACATGCTGGATGACACTAGCAGAAACCCACGGCCCCGTAAAACACTTCAAAACACAACTAGATGTTACTTTGGACTCTGTGGACATTTAGAGAACATTTCCAGCACATCTCAAAGGATGTATTGTGTTTAAAATGACATTTAAAAAATGTTTAGACTCTTTTGACTAACTGCAAAATGATATTATGTTGCTTCTTGCATTTTTCGTGCCACTTTTCAAAGTGAAATGTCCAGTGAGTGCCGCTAAAAGTGCATTTAGTTTTATCTGAAATAAACGAACTTGAATCTGGCAACGTTTTATTACGCTGGTTGTTGCACGTATTGCATCAGTCTGGGAAAGAAACATCTGGTGGCGCTAAAAGGTTAATGCATTTAAACTTTTAAAAATGATGTATCGCATACACTAAATCTGATCAGTTTTAACAGAAGCAAACATGAGATAAATCACATTCGCTGAAGCAACCATGACATTTTAGCTTGTTTCTAGGAGTCTTTGAGCTCTTATAGCATGAATCATGTTTTAAAAGGTTTGTACAAGCGCTTCACATCACAAGTGCAGTGCTGTACCGGGTGCGCTACTGAGCAAGTTTACTATCAGAAAAGCCAATATGGAGTTGCTTATGTGATGCAAAGAGTTTGCTAATCATGCACTGTGTTAAAAGTGTTTTGAGCTCGTAACAGTGCAAGGAATTATGCAAAATATGTATTTAATAATCAATACTCTGCCACTTTAATCATAATTTGTGTGAAAAGGAATGAATGTTGTTAGTGTTTTACTGCCACTAGTGTTCATTCCAGCTGGAAACTGCAGTGAATTGTGTATATTTGTCCATTTTTGGGGAGTTTCGCAAAAATTTAAG
>NW_015522200.1:0-1628 GCF_001515645.1 Sinocyclocheilus grahami | reverse complement strand
CAAGTTAAACTAAATAAAAATGCTAAATTTTACATCAGCAGCTAGTTGAAATAAAAAAATATATATTTTATTTTGAATATTTGAAATTAGTTTATTTATTTCATTTTTATTTTAATTTCAGTTAAAGTTAGTAATTTCATTGTGCATTTCTGTCATTTTTAGTATTTAAAATTTTTTTTTTTATATGTCTACTTTTTAATTAATTTTCAGTTTTAGGTATTATTAAACTAATTGAAAATTAGAAATGTTGCTTTGGCAACTATAGCTGAAATAAAAAAAGTTTACGTTTGTTTTATTTCAGTTTATGTTTATAATAATGAAAATCTATTCTGAATTTAAGATCAACTAAATATTAACCATGAGGATGTGCAGCTTTTTAAAGCACTCTCTTTATATATTTCAAAATATTCAAAAATGAATAATCCTAATTGAAAGTCCTCCTTGATTGCAGGCCTGAAATCCAAGAGCTCCTGATGCCCAGTCTTTCAACTAAAACTCATGAGCATCTGCCACCCAGAAAAACACGCTTGATGGGAGTTTTACATGCAAGGATCTGCTCTATTTTCATATGCATTGAAAAATGATTTTTTATGAGTGATTATGTTTCTGTGCCACAACATTAAGTCATTTTAAAAGTGAAAGGACAAAAGTATTATTATGAAGCCGCCTCAAACATATTTGGACACTGAATTCTCTTGCTAAATGCTGATTTAGCTGTGTAAAGGTCATTGCAAAAAAAGGCTCAGAAAAGTGAAGCTGATCTAAGAAAAGCTCCAGCAGTGGTGACTTTCTAATGTAATGTAATCACATTTTAAGTGTGACTTAGTGTAACTCAAAAGTACTTTTTACACCGTGTGAGATGAGGTTGTGAGTTTTAGCACATGTGGTTTAGCACAAAACATCTCAAGAGGAAACAAAAGTGTGAGACGAATATGAAAGTGGTTTACCACGATATTCTCCATCAGCCTCTGTAGAGCAATACTCATGTTAATATTAGCATCTGTTCTGGTTGGTGACAGATGATAAAAACAGGAACTGAGATCTCAACTGCTGCCCTTGCTTTTTTCACAGCCGCCAAACACTTCAAAAACATTTTCTACACATCTGACTTTCTATTTTCTCTTCTATTTGGTCAAGTGTATGAGTACCCTTTTTACTGAGAATAGCAAAGAATCAGCTCATCTTTCATCTGTGGACTGATAACACTGCACAAACCTTTACTAACAAAAAAAAACCAAGAACATAAATGTGGTGCAAAAGCTGAAAATATCAGGGGATTTTCAGCTTATTGAAAGTCATGGAAACTTTTTAATGCATTTTTCTATCTAACATTTAAATGTAGCTCTATGTGCACAGTAACAAGTCCATTTTTGTCTTGTTGGAAATGCAATAATTGTAAATAAATCATCTCTTAAGGCAAGACACTACAGGGAAACGTTGAATTTTTTTTATGGTACACTAAAATGCTGGATTAAATACGACCCAGTGCTGGGTAAAATGGGGAAAAACCCAGCAATTGGGCTGTTTTGACCCAATTGCTGGGTTTGTCCCTATATTCACCCAGCACTGGCTCGTATTTAATCCAGCATTTTTTAGAGTGTAAATTGTGAGATTTGGAGCTATTTGGC
>NW_015522199.1:0-1629 GCF_001515645.1 Sinocyclocheilus grahami | reverse complement strand
AAACTTATTCTTTTCAGCACTCTTAGGAATGTAGGATTCAAAATAAATTCATGTGGGATAACGTCTGCATTATGTGGAATCATCTTGCTGCATCATTTCTACTCAATGACCTGCAACAGCGAGCGCAAATATATTTGCTGTGCTTTGTCAAGCATGCACCCTCTGTAAGAGAAAATAATTGTTTGAAGGATGTGAAATACAAAGGTTTTATATGCTCTAGCTTTAATAAGTGATGGCTAGTTTAAAATGCAATTGCTAAGGGGTAAGACTGTGAATCCCTAAGATTAAAAAAACTGATCAGATTCAAGAATTAAACCTTTCTAGATGTTCAAAGACAACATATGCTTGTAACCTGAATCGCATGTTAACACAAACCTGTAGGTGAATTGTTGAGGTTGAAACAGCCATCAGGTGTTTCAGGAGGCACTATAAATGCTAGAATTACACACACCAGCAGACTGCAGACTATTGCCACCCTGGCTCTGTTATTACCACACAGAGCTGTAAAGAACACCCTGGGACGCCCTGAGTCAGCTCAGAGTCAATCATTTAAGCCAGAAGGCTGCAATGGCCAGTGTTTTTTGTTTGTGGGTAGCAATCCGCTTTCTTAGTTGTGTAATAGAAGAAAAAGGGTAGACACATCTTCTGGATACCACTACTCTTTGACTGTTGTTCCCACAAGATCATAAAGAATATTTTAAACCAGCTAATCAAGGTCTTCAGGATAAGTGTAAACTTCCAGGCAGGTGTTTTGGAGCAGGATTGGACACCAAAAGATTATTAGGTAATGTAAAGACCACAAAGAAATGATGAAACAAAAAACTGAACTGGAATCAATCTTTAATGTAAACAGCAGGAGGATGCATTCTTAAACCTATAACAAACATGAGGGGTGAAAAAAAAATCATAAAACATAATTCCCACAATCTTAAATTAATAATGAAAGTTCAAATGAAATTTGACGGCCCTGAAAATTAAATTCCTTAATAAACACACAAAATGTATAATACTGACTACTTGGCAGCAATCACGAATATCACAAAAGTTTATACCAGCTTACAAAAACAGAAGCTCAATATTGCTTTGGAATGTTACAGCAGTCTGCCATGAGTCTGGTTGATGTCAAGTGAAGGAAAGAGCTATATCTACACGCCTGCGTTACAGTCAGACAAGAATAACAATGTATGCGCAAAGCAGGTATGGTTTAAGACAAAAGTGGCAACCTCTTGCATGAAGCTGCCTATTTAACAGTCTACAGTAGAAGAGGCATGAATGGGATACTTGGAGAAATCATTAAGAACAAACTTGGACTTTGCTAGCAATATAGCTGCCGCTTGTTGGAGTGAGAAACATACTACATTGAGTGCTACATGCCACAATCCCCTACACTTCTTGCACACTCTACAGGGAGCATCCCACTCCAAACAGCCAGAAATCATGATGGGACAAAGAATCTTGACACATAACCATTTTTAAGCCAGAGCAGGTGGACTGTTTAAGGAATGTAACCATTCGAAGAGATGTCAGGAAATGACTGCGACGGGACTAGAGTGGTTTAGGACCTGAGGACCATTCTTCAACCACACCAGATGGTTCATAGGCCGTGCAAGCCAAGTCCATTAAGTTCAG
>NW_015522198.1:1246-1629 GCF_001515645.1 Sinocyclocheilus grahami | reverse complement strand
AGCAGTAAGCAAAAACGTCCGAACGGTAGCGAAGCCGGAAGCATTCCTGGATAAAGAAAGACCTGGATAAAGGCGAGGGCCTTTCTTCTGATGAGATGAGTTACGCCGCACCACGGATCTTGCTCTCCGTGCTACTAAGCAGGCTGCCTCTGCCATGGGCAGATCTATGGCGGCGATGGCAGTAACGGAGAGGCAGCTGTGGGTAAACCTGGCAGACATCGGGAAGAAAGAAAGGGGTTTTCTTCTCGATGCCCCGGTTTCGCCCTCGGAACTTTTTGGTACATCCGTTGAGACGGTCGTCGAAAAGTTCAGGGAGGCGAAGGCGCACTCAGCGGCCTTCAAAACCTTCATTCCACGAAGGTCCAGGTCTGAGCCCGAACAAC
>NW_015522198.1:0-438 GCF_001515645.1 Sinocyclocheilus grahami | reverse complement strand
TCACTGCAAAAATTTCCTGGACGTCCGGGCTGGGGTTACGCTTTTATGCTACCCTGACTGGTCTACCGTATCTGGGTCGCCCTGAGGGGTTTTCCCGATAACCAGGATATCCTCTTGAGGCATCACCCCCCTCACCATTGAGGGTTATTGTGAGTATGATGTTTCTTTCGAGCGTTAATCCTCTCTGAGGAGTTGGATTCCTCGCTCCATGGGCTGTCCTCGTGGTAGTATTGAGCAATGCTCCCCTTTTATCAAAGGGTTACCGGGAATGAGCAACGTTATTCCTCTGAATTCAGAGTTCTCCTCTCACTTGAGAAGTTTGAGTTCTCTGTTTCTCCAGAGCGCCTGGATCCAGCAGCATTAGGTGAATTAGGCCTTTCCTCTGCCTCCCTTATGCGCTGAGTGTTTGGCTAGATTGCAGTATGCTTACCCCTCTGA
>NW_015522197.1:0-1630 GCF_001515645.1 Sinocyclocheilus grahami | reverse complement strand
GTTTCAGTGTGGGACTAACTTCCTATTTTCACCCAATTACCACTGAAAGAAATTACCATCTGAAATACAGCACCTTGACTAATATTTGACATTAAACCCGGAAACAATTTTGCATTTTATTTTTTTTATTTTTTTAGGTAAATGCCTGAAATAAGGTCTGTGGTTAAAACAAACTTCAGATATTTTCACATCTTATTCTATGACATAAAATACATCAGTAATACCCCTTGTGATTTAAAAAAAAAAGTTTTACTTGCCTTCAAAAGGCTGTTGCTAACAGAGTGGTTAAATGGGACTACAGAGGTTGATAGTGACATTCCGATAAACTCACTAGTCCACTTTTATAGCCTCATTTGTAATCACACTCTTGCAAACTATTCCAACTTAACCTTTCAGGGAATTTCTTTTTTTAACAAAGACTGAAAGAGCTGTCAGAAGCTTAATGGTGGCGGCGTTGAACTCGTGACTGTTGTGTAGTTCGTTTATAGCCTACATTTAGTTAGTCATTTTTGATTAAGGCCTTTAAAATTCATAAAAGTTACATTCATTTGTGAAGATTATCATGATGGACAAAACATGTAAGAATCATAACAGATCTTATTTTCTGCAGTAATCCAAAAGCCAATGGAAACATCCTATTGGGTTTTTGTGGATGGAACCATGATATGTATGCCATCTTGCCATCTTTCGGGATGGCCTAGAAAAATACCTCATCACTTCAGCACTCTATTTAGACCGGAGCATTTGTTAAACCTTTGTCTTCTCTAAGAAGAAATACAGTTTATGTAACATAAGTGGTTAAAGTAATAGTAAAATTTGACCCTGGACTTTGGAGGTTGGATTACACCTCCTTTGATCATTATTAGTTGCTTGAAAGGTTTGTACATATCATAGCTGCTTGATCAGGTCATATAATTCCACATATTCTCACATACACCAACTAAGCATATTAGTATTGAGCTACTCAGAAGGTATGCAAACAAACAAATGGATTTTCTTTAAAGAAAAAATGAAGACTGCGGAGGAGAGACTAAGAGAACTTTCTTTGTTAGGTTACCATCTGAAAAATCCTGACTGTCAGACAAAACTAGATAGTTTAGAAGTCAAGTCTGAAACTGTATTGTTCAATGAATGTCCAAGGTCACAGCTTCCTCATGAAACTGGTTCGTATAGTAAGAGAACTGTTTTATTTATTTCTAAAAATTGTTTCATGCTTTGCTGAAGCTATCTTAACATGTGAGAAAACAAGCCATTTTAGATATGGAGATTACTGCCTTGATGAAATACTATGGAGCATGAACCAGTACGACAAGTTATGTGGACTTACAAACGGCTGGTTTCTCAAAACAAATTTAATTTGAGTGTTCTATTTAATTTAATGTAATACAAGTTTTCTGGCTAGGGGAGTGACCAGACCTTTTTTTTAACCAAATTAATCATTCAAATTACACCTTAAAAAGTTTTTGGACACTAAAGCCCCAATTAAAAAGGTATAAATCTTTTTGCATTATCATACAAAATTATATGAAAATACATAATAATAAACAAACACACTTTTCAGTCAAAACATTCAAGAATTTGTTGTTTCAAAAAAAAAAAGAGAGAAAGAAAGAATTTAGACACTTCTACA
>NW_015522196.1:0-1630 GCF_001515645.1 Sinocyclocheilus grahami | reverse complement strand
TTTTTTATAATTGTTGTTATATTACCGTCATTTGAGTAAATATATTACTATATTTTATTTTAAACATTGCAGAATTGATTTCCTATTTTATAATTGTTTTATAAGCACATGCGTCTGAGACCAGAAACTGATTTTTTTTAATTGCACAGAAATTGCAGTGGTTTTCGTATTTAAAATGCCAATGTGGTGAAATCAATGCAATTACTAAATTACGACCATAATACTAGCCTGCTTGAATTTTAAAAGATAAGATCAGGCACCATTAGATTATAGCATATTATTTTAACACCGTAAATCGTAGTGAAAACATATGAATCAAAAAGGCAGATGTGAGCACAGCACTGTGTTATGCACGAAAACGGTTGCGTGATGGTCAGTGTTAAAACATCACAGGTAGATTTAAAACAATTCTTTAGATAATTCTATACATAATGCTCCACTTGTAAATTGTGCTGATGATGATGTTATAAGTTTAATGCAATTACTAAAAAAGGAAATATAGATTTTGGGGTTAGTTCAAGGCAGTCTGATAAATAGCCTACGATACGAAATCTATTAGTGTCTGAATTTGAACACATCCACTGTCAGTATATGGAAGTGTTTTTGCTTTATTATATCTGATGTGGGTGGTAAAAATGTACAAGCACAAATAAAATAAAAAAATAATAAAAAAATCACAAAAACAGCTGTTGTCATATATCTGCTTTTTTATATAGCCTATCTTTATTTTTAGTAGCCTAAACTTTTTTGTGTGTTATAGGTCTATACACGCATTCGTGTGTATTGATTATCTCTCTTTTTTTGTCAAGAAGAAATAAGGACAGGTGGAATTAAGGGATTAGGTCTCCCCGTCTTGCCCTCCTCTGTCGGTGTGTATGTATGTGTGTGCAAATATATATGATTCAATTACTCTTGGTATTAATTATAAGCTGCCATTTTAAATGGGCATTTTGAAGCCTGGATTTTTTATTGGTCGGTTTTGAGTTCTACTCGGGATAACATCCCCTTTAGCTTGTCCGCTAGCATTCTGTCTACACACCAGGACGCTCGCATAGTAACCATCTATAATTTATAAAGCTGGCAAGATGAAAACACTATAGTAGAGTTTAGCACGCGATCAGTCCTGGACTTTGCACGAGCTAAAAGAATGTCTGAATGGATGCGCAAAATAAACTCTGGACCTCTCCAAAGCAGTCTAAAAATAAAGTGGAAGAATTTTAAGTGTTGTGCATTTCATACAATTGGAGGCCTATCTGTTTATGTACTTTTGCTGTTGTTTAATTATTTTACTGTGGACTTGGCCGATTTGCACAAATTAGACAATTATATTGTTTTAGGAGAATGCATTTTCAAGTATGTCATCTATGAGTTCTCACAGGTTGTCTGTAGATAAATAAATAAAGAAGTGCATAAATAAATGGATGTTTGGAGGGAAAAAGAGTATTCACCCCATTACGTTTATCTCCAGCCAATGTTACAATGGATACAATATGCTCTATTGGCATACTGAACTATGTCTACTGTGCGTTTGCTCTGCGTAATCCAGAGAGGCTACTCCAGATTTCTATTAGGGTCAAAAAAATCAGACTAATACAACTTTAGAAATAAGACATTTGGGGGGGGGGGGGGT
>NW_015522195.1:0-1630 GCF_001515645.1 Sinocyclocheilus grahami | reverse complement strand
TTTTATAAGTTTTAATCATTTTGTAGTCATTTTTATTATTTAAAAAATAAGTATATTATAATAAAACTAAAGTTTAAATAAGTATAAATAAGTTATATTATTTCAGTTTTAGTTTCAGTAGGCTAAATTTTGTAGTAATTTTAATTTTTCATTGTAGAACTTCAACTTGTCAAGGCAACATTTCTCTATTTTACTTAATTTCAGCTTTATTTCCATTAATCAAAAGAGTTTAAGACTTAATAATTAACAATAACAACAATGATCCAAAGTGATGTAAAAATCAGAATAATTCAAGCGACATTGTTTCACTCTGCAGTCTCTTGCGATGTAATATTGGTTGCAAAATAAACAATATTCCAGTCATGTAATATTCCTCAGATTAACATCAGGGTCCATTTTAGGGTTTATTTTATGATAATGAATGTCTGTTTATTCATTGCTCCATTAATAAACAGACATGTACACACAAACACAGAAGCCAAATTATACAATTTTACACCAACACATAGATATCAACCACAATAACCACATAATTCAACTCAAACACAAAAGGTTAAATCATATATGTATGAATAGCAACTAAAGGAGTATCTGCAACTAAGAAAATTCCATTGTCTCAAGTCCTACTCTTTAGATGACGTAATCTATCACTGTGTATCACTTCAGATAAAGTCAAGAGGCAACCTGAGACATCTATTTCTATATCTGTGAGAGGGAATCTGCAGCGAGAGGAACAGACTAAAAATACAGCGAGTATGACAGAGAGAAAGAGCAGGCACAACTTTTATCAACTATCCTGGAATTTCTCTCTCTCAAACACAAACACACAATCACACAGCGGCACACAAACACACACTGAACCTGTTTTCAGTAGGCCACCTCGCAGGGACAAATATAACTAACAACAGGACACTGCGTCCTTCACTGGCAGAGAGAAACACATTTGATGTCCTCAGACCCATTGGTGGATGACTGTTTAGTACATAAACAAGCCTTTAGCTTGCTAGTGATTGGTTGATTTATACAACATATTACCAGACATGTGACAGAAACTGCACAAGAATTAAATAAAAAAATACAAATAAAAAATAATAAAATTAAAAATTAAACAAACAAACTCCAAAGAGAATGTGAATGAGGAAGATACAGAGAATAAAGGGACATGTTTACCTGTACAATGCTGGGGTAGCAGGAGGCTGTCTGGGGGTAAACAGGGAGTCCGTAGGGCTGAAGGATTACTGTAGGGGAGGACAGCATGGTGCATAGCCAGAAAAAAGGAACAGCTAAAAGGGATGGGAGACTGGGGGGAGAGAGAAGGGAACGTGAGCTCTCTGAATCAAGAAATTAACTGACTGAGAAAGTTTAGAATCCAAACAGAAGAGAAAAAAGATCCAGAGGTATGAAAAAGAAAAGGAGAAGAAGAGTGGGCTGCACTGCACTGATGGCTGGCGTCACAACTTCTAGGCGACAAACAAAATAAGAATTAAATAAGGTAAAAATAAGACCCTCTCCAAAAGTTGAGAGTGCCAATTTAGTCTGTTTCACAAAAGGCAGAGGAGATCAGCACTGAAAGATCTCTGGGGGACATGGCATGTGTGTGTGTGTGTGTGTGTGTGTGTGTGTGTGTGTG
>NW_015522194.1:0-1630 GCF_001515645.1 Sinocyclocheilus grahami | reverse complement strand
ATATCATAACAAAAACAGACACGGATATTCGGTATGAACCGGTATACCGCCCAGCACTACCTTCACATGTTCTGCAGTTATTGAAGACAAGCCATTTGTCTGTGAATATGTATTTGGACATTTTAACAATTTTCATTTTCTACATTAAAATAAATAAAATAATAATATATAAATAAGTAAACCAACCTCAGCGAGGGAAGAACATCTAATCAGTATAATGCCGATCTGTCGAATTAGGTTATTTGTTTCTTTCACTGTGAAACAGCAAATCTAGATGATTCATAATCACAATAGTATATTATATAGGGGACACACATTCAGAGCGGTCAGAAGAGACCAGGCTGCTTAGCATGGCTTGTGGCAGACTTTTCAATAAGAAGTTAATAAGTAAATTATAGAATATTGTCTTTTTTTGCTATGTTGCCCTGTTGTGCGTCTCTCCAGCGATTAACACACACAGCGGCGTTGTGTTACTGAGTCAAGTTGGGTTTTTGAGTGACTCACTGACCCGCTCATATAAACTTTCTTTGTTTCTGAAGGAATCAGCACTGGCTTGCTGGTCGTTTTAGTTTTTAATTTGAGTTAAAAGCATTATTCTGTCATTATGCAGGTGTGTGGAGTCTCTGCTGCGTGGCGGCGCGAACCCCAACAGGATCGTCGGGGACGGCGTGGCAGCGGTGCATTTAGCTGCAGGTAAAGAGTCTGAGAAAGGACTGCGCTGCCTCAAACTCGTTCTGCAGCACGGAGCGGATCCGAACCTCAGGTCAGTTACACCAGCCCTTCACCGCTGTTACCTCCAGTGACCGCAGCCGTCCTGCAGTCTGCTTCTGACTGCTCGTTCAGTGCTTGTAGAGCCGAACACTCAGGGACAGGGCTTCCTGCACAGATGTGCTTTCTGGCCAGGGTCTCTACAAATCATCTAATAAAATAACTCAATCAATATTTCACGTCCGTTTAATTAGTTGGTAATTAGCAGTGTAATAAAAGAAGCTCTAGTAACCCAGTCATTGGGTGCTGCTCATTTCTTATGCCTCCTTTCCCCATGTCTCAGCTCCACTCAATATAACTTCTGTTTGTTTGTTATACTTGTATTTTTAAATAGTTTTCCGTGAAAGTAGCCTTAGATGCTGACATGGCATTAAGTAAATATACACTACTACAGTGTTTCCCCTGCCATTAAGGTCAAGATAATTATATTTTCTCTATAGCACCAGATCACAACAACAGAAGTCATATAAAGTTACCTTTCTTATAGAACATGTCTATACCTTGTTCTTTCATTAAGCAAACTAAATAGCCTTATGTTATTTATCTTATTTACACGACGGCATGTCATTCAGTCTCTACGTTACATGCTCGCGCTCTCTGTATCACACACAGCGGAGTTCCCCCCGATACACACACACGCACACACACACACACACACAAGCACACACACACACACACGCACGCACACACACGCACACATATACACACGCACACACACACGCACACACAAGCACACACACACACACATATACACACACGCACACACACACACACAAACGCACACACACATGCACGCACATACACGCGCACGAACAAGCACGCACACGCACACGCACACACACACGCACACGCACACACACAC
>NW_015522193.1:0-1631 GCF_001515645.1 Sinocyclocheilus grahami | reverse complement strand
AAATGTACTACAGTAATCTATATTTTATTTAGGCTACAGCTTTGAAAAATCTTTTCTTTTTTACAGTGTAAGGTGGGGGACTTTTTTCTGTGCAAGGCTTGCAGTCAATTGTAAGAAGCGGGCAAAACTAAATGATTGCAGCAGTCATTCATATGGAATATTTAGTTATGACATTTTAATTAAATCTACAAGGTCAAAAATGTTTTTAAAAAATGAAACTTAACTCATAGATGAATTGAAAATGTATATTGAAATTGAAGATCTATAACTTGCATTTACAAAATATATGAAGTGAATTTTCACTCCACATTAAGACTACTGTGTTGTTCTGCGGTCCCATTCCCTGCTGTCTCTTTCCATTATTTCTCAGTCTATCAATAAAGACATGAAACGCCCAGAAGATAAAATGAAAATATGCATCTGATTCGCTCCAGACTTTGCACATCAAAAATGTTGAGTGAACAGGGGGAATTCCACAGAGACGATGAAATTTAGCTCTGGTACAACAAATCTGCTCCTGCCCTTTTCCTGAGTCTCCTCCCTGTCAAAGTGCATTATCTCCACTCAGGGCTATTTCTAACACAGGATGTTTGCTTGTCTACAGGCTCACCCCCACCCTCCTCTGTCTCCTCCTCTCAGCCGTCCTCAGATACCCACATAAAATGCAGACAAATGCTTTCAGTCCCCACTTTGTACATCTTGTACCCACAGAGTTTAGAGTTTGCATGTGTCTTAGGGTTGAGTTATAAAAGGGTGTTGTTTGTTTTGACTAATCTTAAGGCTGCTATTGTGGTTTCATGCAGTGAGAAATCTATTTACATTTGTTGTGTAACACTAATGTTTGCCTGAGAAACTTTCATTCTTAGTCATTTATGAAGGAAGGAGCTGTAAAAGGCAGAGCTGGAGTGGAGAGGACTTGCCTTGGCACTGCTGTGCGATTGATCGCCTGGCGTTGAAGCACCTGCTTCAAATAGCCATCATCAGTCAAAAGAACATGGAGGCCTATTGATTTTTTTCACAAGAGTATAGTAGCACAAAAGTGAATGGTGGAAGGGAAAATGTGATGGCCCTTTAAGGCAACAACAGTTACGGCTGTGCTGGAGAGCTTTGTTCTTCAGCAGCTCTGTGTGTTCTCAGCAGGACTGAAAGTGGTGGTTGAACATGAATGTGCTTTATCTCAGGAAATAAACCTGTGGGATAAAAAAGGTGTGAGATTCCAACTAGTGATAGACTAATACAGCAGTTAGTTCTGGTCCACGCACTGTGTTTATCTAACACCACTTGAAATTTATATATATTATATCAATCTACTTATTTGTGTCAACTAGAAATTACTAGCTGGTCATACTGTGCCTAATATGTAATTTGTTAAATATTTAAAGTAAATTAGGTAGGTTTTTTTTTTTTGGTCAGGGTCTATATCTTCCAGTAAAAGCTTGAATTTGCTGAACAAAAAACATTGTAATGTAAAACTGTGCCATTAATATTTTTATTCTTTTGTATTTTAAAAGTTTAAGGTCAATGAGACTTTTTTTGGAAATTAAAACTTTTATATATCAAGGATGCATAAATTAATCAAAAGTAACTTTCTATTTCAAATAAATTATGTTCTTTTGAACTTTCTATTCATC
>NW_015522192.1:0-1631 GCF_001515645.1 Sinocyclocheilus grahami | reverse complement strand
AAAAAAAAAAAAAAACACAGACTCCCTGAATCTGAATCAGACTCACTTTCTGACTGGAGCGCAATATTTGCGGTTTTAATTCAAGAATTTTTTTTTTTTAATATTTTTGAATTCTTAAATATGTTTTTTTTTTAAATCACAGCAAAAATTGCTATTCTAAAACCCCTAAAATATGTTTGAACGAAGGACTGAGTTTTTCCTGAACTGGTCAAAAAGACCAGTCTTACAAATGACTCACTGAATCAGATTTATTTACTGACTGGATAACTGCCATAAATGTTACTTTATTTAAAAGAAAAACATTTAAATGTGATTTTAAAAAACGATTCTTACTATTCTTATGAACAAATGGCTCTTATGACTGCAGAATTAAACAAAAAGCAGTGTGAGAAATGAATCTCTGAATCTGAATCACTCTGGTGCAGTGACTGGAAGACTGTCATAAATGCTATTTTAATTCAAGAAAAACTTGAAATTTGATCAAAACAACTGATTCTTATGTACATATGACTCTCGTATTGCTCATAAAGAACTATTGTTTGAATCTTTCTGACAAATGCCTCCCCGATTGCGAACATGACTCACTGACTGACTGGAAGAGCATCTTAAATGCTTGTCTGATTTTTCTCATGAATGAGTGATTTTCATGGGCTTCTTGAATTGGTTAAAAAAATCTAAAAAAATGATCAGACTCACTGACTAGATGAACGTCAGAAACAATATTAAAATTAAAGAAAAACATTCAAATGTGATCGAAAAGAAGCACAAATGACTCCTATGAACAGATTCTTAATTAGGTCAAGACAAAAAGAGCTAGTGTTTGAATCAGACTAACAAATGACTCGCTGAATCTGAATAAATACTCTAAGTGACTGGATGATTAAAGAATAAAAGATGATCATTTGTATGAACAAATTAGTTTTATGGAGCGATTCCTGAACTGACCAAAAAGACCAGTGTGAAAAAAGACTCACTGAATCACTAAATCTGACTCACTCGCTTAATGACTGCCATAAATGCTATTATATTTAAAGAAAAATAATAAAATCTGATAAAAAACATATCGATTTTGTTGCAGAGTTATGAGAATGGATTGTGTTTGAGGAATATATTTCAGAGCTTATACAAACGTTAAATTTGATTAAGACAATCATGCATTTGGCTCCATGTTGTTTGGACAGTTTCAGTGACTAACATCAATGTTTATGGGCTAAAACTCAAGAACAAATGGTTTGAAGACAGGTCATGAACATACTCAAGTATGCAAACACAAAATGCCTGCGGAAGCAAAGCTCGACGTGTGTTGTGCCACGACAGAAAGAGCCTCTTTACTCGGCCACTAAATGTGTAATAATAAGCTGAGAGGACTGGTATTCGATCACTCACCCGTCATTGGAGCAGGTCAGAAACTCCTCTTTAATTTTGGGATGCCAGCAGCCATCGTTCAGCATCGCCGTGTGACCCTACAAGAGGACAGACGACAGATTAAGATGATCATCAGGATGCAACGTGCAAATTAAGCAACATTCAATTTGAATAACAGGAAAAAATAAATGCAAATAGAATTCTAGTAAATTAATTAAAACATATAAGGGTCAAAGACGAAAAAGGGTTTAAGCATAAAAACAATA
>NW_015522191.1:0-1631 GCF_001515645.1 Sinocyclocheilus grahami | reverse complement strand
ACAGAACAGACGCCGAAAGAGGTGACACTTCTCCGGGAAAGTCAGGCCTCGCATAGCTAAGGTTTATCTCGCTAGGTTACTGCCTGCGTCTGAGTAACAAACTAAAAAAAAACAACAAACAAAACAGTGCATGTGATTTTAACAGACGAACTACGCTCATATTTATAATTCCAAACGATCAGTAAGCGACAGGTGCTTGGAAACGCTGTTTGGTATTGACGAGTCGGCTGCGGTGCTTCTCTGCCGCTCACTGCACAGAACAGACGCCGAAAGAGGTGACACTTCTCCGGGAAAGTCAGGCCTCGCATAGCTAAGGTTTATCCAAAAAAGTCGCTAGGTTTGTCAGTATGAATATTCCATGGAAAAAATCCGCTAAAAGGGTCTGAAAGTTGCTAAATCTAGTGCTAAAGTCGCGCTCATGTGTGAGACTCGGGAGCTGATGGCAGCGGACGGTGGATACTTGTGGCGGTCAATGTGGATATTGTGGATGAGTTCTTCTGTGTCATCACGTTCTATTAGTTCTACAGCTTCAGTTTTCGGAACTTTCATGCTTAGTAACACATACAGCTGTTCCCTCACCACAGTGCAACTGTGAAAAGGGACCCCTCTCAAACAGTGTCACGTTCCGAACGTTGTTTAAGTGACATACACCGGTATTGCGATATTTAAAAAATGTATATCATAACAAAAATAAACACCGGTATTCGGTATGAACCGGTATACCTCCCATCACTATGCAGAGGCGTGATGGAATCTTCCAAACTAAGGCGAGGAGGTCACCAGAGCAACATTTTAGTGGTGCATGATAACACTGAGATTGCCTGGGAGCAAACCAAACAAAAAGCAACCAGTATTATTAACAGCATAAAAGCATAACATCCACTGATTTGGTGCACTCTGTGGGGCGTATCTAACAGTGTGGACGCCTAGCAACCTCAGAAAAGTAAACACCACCCTCAGACTGATAAAGACAGTCAGAATAAAGTCTGCCGCTGAGATCAAAGTGTCAAAGTAAACACTCAACCCTGAAATAAGCAGTAAACACTGAGAGAAACTCTCTAGGAGAGACAGACAGAGCGAGGAGAGATTTAACTAAAGCTTAATTCATTAAATCGACTGGACAAATCACAAAATGATATGCATTTCACAGAGACTGAAAAAAGCGAATGCAATGAGTTCAGCCTTTTTTCTGACATGAATGTGAACGTGAATCTTAATGCTCCATCAATTGCTGTGCAAACAGTGTCCTTAAAAGCATCTCAGATGTGGATACTTATATTTCACTACCATTCAGTTAGCATGATATTGCCCATGTGTTGTCAAAAAGGATTGGGTGAAAAACTCTTGTGAAATAGGTCAAATTTCCCCAGCTCAAATTTTACATCTAAAGATTAATTCTGAACAAATTGCGACTAAGAATAGGAAATTACCTTTCATTTTTGAGGCATATAAGAGGCTTAATCTGTGCCCAGGAAATTTGTTCCCTGCAATAAATGGAGAGGGACAACACTTCACAAGAACAAGCCAATTCAAAACAAAGAGGCAAAGTGCCAAAATGTTTTAGCAATTTTAATACCAAGAACACTGCGTTCAAACCACGGACAATAATCACAATTATCCACTTACAAATC
>NW_015522190.1:1322-1631 GCF_001515645.1 Sinocyclocheilus grahami | reverse complement strand
ACAACATAAAAAACTTGATTTTCACTACAGGGGGACTTTAAGTATTTACACACTATGGCACGATGCCGCAGGCCTTATGTATTTACACACTACGGCCAAATCACAGCCGTGCAGATATACAGCTATATCGCACTGCTATTCATGTGGCATTGCTCATATATACAGGTGCATCTCAATAAATTAGAATGTCGTGGAAAAGTTATTTCAGTAATTCAACTCAAATTGTGAAACTCGTGTATTAAATAAATTCAGTGCACACAGATTGAAGTAGTTTAAGTCTTTGGTTCTTCTAATTGTGATGATTTTGGC
>NW_015522190.1:518-1098 GCF_001515645.1 Sinocyclocheilus grahami | reverse complement strand
GCCACAAACATTCATTGCCAAAGAAGCTGGCTGTTCACAGAGAGCTGTATCCAAGCATGTTAACAGAAAGTTGAGTGGAAGGAAAAAGTGTGGAAGAAAAGATGCACAACCAACCGAGAGAACCGCAGCCTTATGAGGATTGTCAAGCAAAATCGATTCAAGAATTTGAGTGAACTTCACAAGGAATGGACTGAGGCTGGGGTCAAGGCATCAAGAGCCACCACACACAGACGTGTCAAGGAATTTGGCTGCAGTTGTCGTATTCCTCTTGTTAAGCCACTCCTGAACCACAGACAACGTCAGAGGCGTCTTACCTGGGCTAAGGAGAAGAAGAACTGGACTGTTGCCCAGTGGTCCAAAGTCCTCAGTTCAGATGAGAGCAAGTTTTGTATTTAATTTGGAAACCTAGAGTTTCTAGAGTATAGAGCAGTGTTGGGGATAACGCATTACAAGTAACGTGAGTTACGTAATCAGATTACTTTTTTCAAGTAACTAGTAAAGTAACGCATTACTTTTTAAATCACAAGAGAATATCGGAGTTACTTTTTCAAATAAGTAACACAAGTTACTTTTTTTTTTT
>NW_015522190.1:0-230 GCF_001515645.1 Sinocyclocheilus grahami | reverse complement strand
GTGGAGAAGCTTATAGCCCAAGTTGCTTGAAGTCCAGTGTTAAGTTTCCACAGTCTGTGATGATTTGGGGTGCAATGTCATCTGCTGGTGTTGGTCCATTGTGTTTTTTGAAAACCAACGTCACTGCACCCATTTACCAAGCACTTCATGCTTCCTTCTGCTGACCAGCTTTTTGAAGATGAAGATGCATAGAGAATCTATGGGGTATTGTCAAGAGGAAAATGAGAAAC
>NW_015522189.1:0-1632 GCF_001515645.1 Sinocyclocheilus grahami | reverse complement strand
AAAGGAAAAATTGAAATCGCATCATATGACCCCTTTAATGCATTATTCCAAAAAGCCAAGCTGAGTGTCCGCAGATCTGAAAAGTAAATATTTTATGTCCTGTTTTGAGTCGATCGACTTAGTTTGGGTTATCGCCGTTTGGATTAAGGGATTGCGAGCTGCTGCAGATGCAACAGGCCGGTCAGGTGGATGATATTTGATAATAAAATGCATTGATTTGTCTGCGCTGATTCAGATCAAAGGAAGAACCTTGTGATGCATGGTTCATGTTTGGTATAATAAAGTAAATGCAGCTCGATCCGAGACACAACAAAGTTGAGTCACACTTCTGGTGATGTCAATAAATTGGACGATAGGAATAAAATTACAGCTTTCGGTCGACACCCAAGCCGCCGCTGGTGGTAACAATTGGATGAAATTGTGAATGTCAGCTTATATAAGTCTGCTTTTAGTGTTGCTCTTATGTAGTAATTAATATGGCATATTCTTTAGATGTGATATGTGAAACTCAAGTCGACTGGCTACATGTCACACTGTGAGGGAGGCTGAAGCTTTGCTTGTGAGTATTTTTAGCTTTCGAGCACTGTGCACAAATGCTACTAGTAAGTTTAAAGTTGCTCTTTGTTTGTTCTATTTGCATATTTGAATTTGCTTTTATTGCTCAAGGCTATTCTGGTTGCCTGTGAGAAATGTCTAGCTGTATATTTGAATAAAAAAATTTTTTTTTTTTAGTTGTAACATTCTGTAAATGTGACTCACTGTCTTATGAACTTGATTCTTTTTAATTGTTGCAATAATCAGAAACGTAGTTTAAATGCATTTGGAGTCTTTTCTTCATCGTGTTTTAAACTCACGTGACCGGTGTCGTGTAACACGTGCACATGCGTTGACGTTGCAGATTGCGGTACTGGATTTCAGCAACTGTTAATTGACAACATAACCTTTTTACCAAAATGGACTGCTGTAAATATATTTTTGAAAATAGTTAACATTAAACATTTACAGCCTTAAATAATAATTCAAGTTATTGTTTTTTTTTTTTTTTTTACAAGAAAATGTGAGATGTTTGTTGTACATTTGTATTTTTTGCATCCACTAAGATAAAAAATAGGGATGCACAATATATTGATGTTGGTATTATTATTTACTTTTTATTTATTTGTTTATTTAATTGTAATTGATTGATTATTATTATTATTATTGTTTTAATTGATTTGTATTGGTCTAAATATGAGACATTATAGTATAAGTATATAGCGCTGACACATAGTAAAAATATTAAGAATAATAATATTAATATAGTATTAGAATTATGTATACATTTAAAAATAATAAATAAATATATTTTATTATAGATTATATTAAATTAGTCTGAAAAAATGCATTTCAATTCACACATTGTCAACTAAAGTGCCTTCCACTTTTTTTCTATCACAGCGTAATAAAAAATGTAACAATTTTTATTACATAATTTTAATCATGTCTGCTCACCAGTTTTACAAACTTAGCAACCATATCTACTAAAGTAATAATAATAATAATGATGAATTTATTATTTTATTAATACTAAATATTATTGTAATTGATCTGTATTGGTCTATCAATCTATTTAAGTGTGCACTGATTTTTTTT
>NW_015522188.1:0-1632 GCF_001515645.1 Sinocyclocheilus grahami | reverse complement strand
GTCAATAAATGGGAAAACAAAGTAACTGGCATTACTTATTTGAAAGAGTATAACTAAGATATTTCCTTGTAAATGAAAAAGTAATGCGTTACTTCACAAGTTACTTGAAAAAAGTAATCTAATTGTAATCTAAAAGTAACCTGCATTACTTGTAATGTGTTACCCCCAACACTGTCAATGACTAACTAATAAAGATGCTTGTTTTGTTCCTGAATAAATCAGTTTTGAACGAATCGGTTGATTGAATGATTCTCTCATAATAAAGACAGTCACTTGTTGCCACCTACTGGTGTAACGATGTAATCTGCAGAAGGTTTCACAGGAAAATCCCACAGACTAAAAGCCTGTCTAGAAAGCTCAAACAAAAACTCTTGTACTGTTTTAAAACCTATCATAAGTACAGACAAAAAAAGTCCCTTAAAGGGTCTTGCTGACATAGAGTGTCATAGTACAGGTCTATGTACTGTATTTTAGCTCACTGAAGATGATTTGCATGCATATCAGTTTTTGTAACATATCTCTCTTATTAGAGACAACTCGGCTTGTCCTCGGTGGAGGCTCTATCTCTGCTGCACACTCAGCTGTTGTCTGTCCTACAACAACACAGAGAGAGCTGTATAAAAGATGGCCACTGGAAGGCAAGTGGGCTTGTTTGCAATTTGTAATGCATGTCTGTGTTTAAAAATAAAGGCTCCAAAAGACGTTTTACAACCTGATACCATCACAGAAGGTCTTTTGTTAGAAGGTGACCGTTTGGTATGATGTTGTTCAGGGAGCATGGAGCAGATGTTTTCTGCATCACTCGGTGCGTTGGTCCAGTCTTCACTGGTCAGGGGTTTTACTGACAACCCTGTGTGCAACAAGTCTGATCACCTGCTATGTGATTGAACCAAACAGGTAACATCAATGAATATATTATAAATATGTGCATGAAATATTTTTTTTCCATCGAAAAGGTTGGTGCATGATAAATATACCTGCCCCGAAGCCCCCCCCCCACACACACAAAATATTGTGTTATCAGCCCAAAAACATGCTTTGTGCACCTTAAACACTGCATTATCATCTGACATTAGCATAAAGTCTGAAATGTTACATAAGTTATCTTCTTGTATGGTTGTCATAGTGACAGCACAGCTTTGATTGGCGGATGCACAGTGTTGCTTCTTCTTCTGAATGGGCTGATTGCCATGACAGTCCTCCAATGGCTGAAGAGAGAGGAGATGCCCCGCAGAGTGGAGACTTTACTGAACACTTTACAGGGTTAGTCACCCTACTGAGCAAACATCCCCACTGCAACATTTGTTTGAATCATCCGCTATTCTAGTTTAACCTTGTGAAAGACTAAGCATGCTCATCTATTTTCCTGCCAGAAAATAAATTTTATTGCCTAGAGTTTGCTATTAGATGGTTTGAAGGCTTAATTGTGTATGTATCTTAGTTACCTTTCATTAAAAAAATGTTGTTTGCTCCAAACTGCAAATGTCTCAGAAGCAGTACTAGCACCAGTCCATTTGCTCTCATTTATTCTCATTTAAATCTAGAATAAATAATTTACAGGACACCTATTACGCCCCTTTTAACTAGATGTAATATAATTCTCAGGTGTCCCCAGAATGTGTCTGTGAAGTT
>NW_015522187.1:0-1633 GCF_001515645.1 Sinocyclocheilus grahami | reverse complement strand
ATAGAGAGAAATGAGATATATTTCTAGTTTCAACATAATTTGTTCTTCAGACATTCCTCTTTAAATACAATAAATATAAGCTGTATGCAAAGTGACCCACATTTGGATTTCCACCACACTGAGATCCTCATATCTCTGGAAATAAACCACACAGGGCCTTAAAAATGAAGAAGCTGAAGGAAAAGTTGGTTAAGGATTATATGATATCTACAGTTATAGTCATGCAAACGTTGGGGGAAAAAGACAAAAAGCACTTTTTCTTCATTTTTGAAGTGTCACCATTGGCGTAGAATGCAACACAGATTGCTAAAGTCAACAGATTTTACTAATAGAGCTTTTAATCTCTGTGTAAGAATAACATTACGATGCTGCCGTCTCTCCTGTAATTTGTCTCCCAATCTCAGATGAAAAATGTCATCCATTGCATTTAATATTTTGGCTTTCATCACTCTTCATGCTTGTCTTTCTTCAGACAAAAATGCTAACAAACTCCACTATTGTAGCTGGGTAAGTTTGTGAAGGGTCTTGATTTGAATCATCGTGAGCGAGAGCAGAGCGTGTGTTTCGTTGCAGCCACGCGCGGCACGGCGTCCATCGTGTCGGAGGTGATGATGTACGTGTCCATCATCGGCCTGCAGCTCTGGCTCCTGGTGGAGATGATCTACTGCTACAGGAAGATCGCCGCGGCCGGAGAGGAAGCGCTCAGAGCCAGCGCGTCAGTAACACAAACACATCAGTTATTAGAGATAACTAAAACTAAAAACAAACTCACTTTTACTGAGATCAAATAAAGCAGTAAGCCCCGTGAAGCCGTGCTTTACAGTGACTTTATAACAGCTAAGGGGCGTTGTTAGGTACGATGCGAAGCGGAGCTTACTGCTTTTATAAAACGGTTATTCCATATACGTACCAAGGTTTCACAAAATAAAACAGAGCAAATAAAGTGTAGTGATATTAATAAACACAGTATTCTTCCACCAAACAATGTAGCGCCTCAGAAACAGTTGTGGTTGCTACAAAGTGGTTGCCGAGCAACACACAGACGTAAACAAAGGTGTGTGTTACTTTGTAGAGTCATTTACAACAGCTTCGAACGCGGCTCAGCCAATCAGAATCAAGCACCGGAACTCTCCGCTTTATAATGAAATATTAAAAACCTTTTATTTCAACTAGTGGCCATTTAGTTTAACTAGATCTGAAGAAATAAAAATGGACATGCATATAAATATATAAAAATGTATTTTATTAAATATTGTTATTTTATTATTATTAATATTATACTAAAATTGATAAAATAAGAATTACTTGAAAGACAAAAATACACAATAAAATTATTAAAACTTTAACTAAGATTAAAATAAAAATGGAAAACATGAAAATAAAAATTGATTCAAAATATTAATAAAACTGGTATTAGTGTCTCAATGACATAAGAGACACGCTTTGACTAACGATGTATGCGACATTTCAGCCTAAAATCCCGTAGCTAGCCTAAAATCACAAATCAAAAGTATTTGTCTGATGCCGATGGTTTTCAACAACAACAACAAAAATATTTTTGGAATTTAATATGAATAATTATAATTATTAAATTCAAATTTACATGTCTAAATGTATTGTTTACTCAATATTT
>NW_015522186.1:0-1633 GCF_001515645.1 Sinocyclocheilus grahami | reverse complement strand
TATATATATATATATATATATATCAGTATATCATATTATGTATATATAAAATATATTTTTATTTGTCTGTCACTATTTTCCATAATTTAAGTCTATTGTTTTGTTTTACATTGTTAGTTTTGAACCATTTTCTTGGGACACGACTGAGCTGGAAATGCTTTGGCAATACAAATGTACAATCATTTGGAATATCAATAAAGCACATTAAACATTAAAACAGATAGAATGAGAGAAAGACAGAGCAGAGCGAGAGGGCATGAGAGAGAAAATTAGTATATTGCACACTGAATCTTCCCTTCCCAAATGTTATAAAATGAAATGAATTTTAATGAATTATATAAAGTATTCTGGCTTTTACAGCACCCTGTAATACTTGATTCTGATTGGTCAACTGCATCATTTAGTGGTCAAATATAACTATTTCTAAGTATTAACTGTTGCCCATAGCAACACTGTATAAACCTACATAGTTGTACTAATGTTCTGTTTTCTATCTACAGTAATAACATAAATCACAAAACCATTATCACAAAATAAATCCCTTCACGCTGATACAAGACCATGAAATATAAAAATTAGCCTTGAATGCCACTGTTCTCTAGGAGATCATGGAATGCCATGTGACACACGCATAAAAAGGGAAATTACAGATTAAAATGCAAGACGATGATGCACATTTACTAAGAAACATTTGCCGTTTGTTGCTACAGTACAACATTGCATATCAAGTGATTTCGATTTCTTTAGGCTCAGCCCCATATGGCTACAATCCTAGAATCACCCCTGAGTGATATAAAAGCTTAAATGATCCTCTTGCAGAAAAAGAGACTTGTAAATGGATGAAAGCAAGAAGGAGGAGAGAGTGTGGGAGAGAAAAACAGAGGACCAGTCCAAACCTCATCTTATTATAGCAGAAACTGGATGCCATCTGTGACATACACAAACATACACACATTCATTCTCTCTCTCTGTTGTGGTTCTTCAATTCCTACTCCTTCCAGATCCCGTTTTTCTCTCAGTTTGTGCTGCGGTAAACCCTGGATGTTGTGGTTTGTGTGTGTGGTTACGTGTCCAGGCTGGTGTTTTAATCTGATCTGAGGTTCTTTTTTTCTACACAACAGTATGCTAAGCCTCTCTCTTTTTCATTGTGTCACTTTCTGTCACACACTCCAGACAACTTTGGCTGGTGTCCCAGAGCCCTCTGTGAACACACACCTTTCACCCCGCCTGTTTTATGAGTCATGCAGCAATGCGGTGACAGTGAGAGCAGTCACATTAGCTCCCGCCGCTAACACCTTCATCTGTTATCAGCCTTCAGCACACATTTACACCAAAACTATTTACTGTGTATGTGTGTTTTAATGGGATCATATAATGGAAAACTGGATTATTTTGCTATGCTGAAACAAAAGAGTGCAATAATATTACATAGACACAGGCTAAGGTTCACAACGCAGAGCTCCCTGTGTTCACACAGGCTATTTATTAACTTTAAGCTTCAAAACCGGCTTGGTGTCGAAACTGGGAAACACTTCTTGAGCAATAGTGACGGTTGTGGCATGTCATAACAAAGAGGTCATGGTTTGTTTGTGATGGAAAATGCTGTAACTACAGTATCTGCACCTTTTTTCAA
>NW_015522185.1:0-1633 GCF_001515645.1 Sinocyclocheilus grahami | reverse complement strand
TCAGCATGTCTAGACAGAGCTTTGACTCTGCAGAGGACACCATCCGTACTGAGAAAAGTATGAGGGTAACAAGTAGAACAGGTGAATGTCAGGACTCATAAGTGATTCCTGATTATGAAAAAAGTCAGGTTTTATTGTGCTGCAGATGTAAAGGTGTATTTAAAAAAAAAAAATATATATATATATATATATATATGTACTTATATTGTTTATTTTTAATGCCAGAGAAAGTTTAGAGACTGTGGATGAGATTTATTTTTGGTTTATGTGTTAAAGAACTTTGACCTGTAGTGGGCAGTGCAGTCTATAGCTTTAAGTTATAGTCAACTTCCAATAATTATACTAAACACAGGCATGATAACAAATAGCTTTATGATATTGACTTACCATGAGTGTATAAATTCAGACGAATCTGATTTTTCATAGACATCATGGAAAAGTATAAATTTAGTATGTGTCCTGCATCATCTGAGCATCCGCATCAAACCTGCAAACATTGGATTTTACTCCTGTCCACTCTTTTGGGACAGGTCTGTTCCTGTCCCTGTCCATCCTGTATCAGGGTCATATGATCATATTCACCTAAAAGCACTATGTTACGGCCAAAACAGGAAGAGAGCATCCTTGATGTCAGGGTCAGAGGTCAAACAGATGATGAACTGAGGTGCACTTCTCTTTTAATGGTCGGATATGAACATTCTCATGTGTAAGGAAAACGACTGGGACAGTCATCACTTTTGTTTAGTTTTTTTTCAGTGAGAATGATAGTCCAAAGATTTTCATGGTGTGTTACTGCCAATGATTTATTAGATCTCATATATAAACAGAAATCAAAATGAAATGTTACTGTTTTTTTTATTGACGCACGTCACTGAGGATGAACCTTTCCTGAATCTTACGCAGTCCTCCCTAAAATCAGCCAAAAAGGGCTTTTGTTCAGCACCCTTCTAAAATGATGAAGGCTCTTTTGGCAGTCCTGATGTTGTGAAAACAGTATGATTGTGGATAGATGGTATAAGTGATGAAGACATCTTGACTGTATTTTCATCCCTGATGGAGATGGAAGAATCTCCAGAGAGCTCAAGCACATCCAAGCCCTGCGGATGATAAATAAATTAATGGCAAATCCAAGACACACCGCACACAGCCTCACACCACATTCCAAACACATTATTCAGAGCCGCACATTTATCAGCCTGAAGAAATATGTCTACTATTGGTGGCACTGTAGCTATTTCAGGTCGAAGAGGTCCAGGATACCTGGAGAAAAGCTATCCGTTGGCATGGCACTTGCTAAGCTAGCACAGGACTGTCAAAAAAGACAGGGACAAATATCATCCAGCAATCTGTCACTGTCATCATCTATTAATTAACTTTTTGTGATTTATATTTTGCTAGTAAAAATGTTATTCCATCAGAATACACAGATATACTTCTGAATGAACATCGATCCAGAGAGATGGTGTACACTCTCAAAAAATAAAGGTTCTTTATTATGATCTGGAGCCTTTAATAACATCCATGGAAACTTTCCATTGCACAAAGGGTACTTTATGGAAAAAGGTTATTTAAATTATTAGAAACATAGTTTTTAAGAACTGTTCACTGAAAGGTTCTTTGGGGAACCAAAAAT
>NW_015522184.1:20529-21698 GCF_001515645.1 Sinocyclocheilus grahami | reverse complement strand
GCATCGCTGGCCAGTCGAGTACCTACAGACCCGGGAGGGGAGGCCATAACCCCCTAGCTGCCTCACCATCGAGGGTGAGGCAGCTAGGAGGAGGATCCAGCAAATCAGTTTCCGGCAGTAAAAGGTGCCGTCCACGACCTGTTGAGCTCCTCATGCACCCCCGGGAAGAAAGGCAGGGCCGCCCTCAGCGACGGCAGCAGCTGCACGCCGGCAGGATGTACCTGATGGCCTCAGTCAGCTTTGGTCAGCGGAGAACCGCTGGGCAAGTTCTCCACCGTGTCGCCGACAGGCCGGCCTGGGACACGGGGGCGTTCAAGAATCGTGTCTTGTCCGTCTCGCGCATGTCAGCCAGTCACAGCCAGAAATTGGCGCTCCCGGACCACCATAGTGGAAATTGCACGACCCAGAGACCGATCGTCGGGGGGAACCTCGGAAGAAACAGGTGGTACCCCCCGGAAGGGTCCAGCCTGCTCTTCTTGAGAGCTCCGTTGGTTTCGAAGTGCTGGCGGGCTTGGGCATCCCCTTTCTCTCTTAGGGGAATTCCTCACCGTGACCGTAAGACCAGTCCGCCCACCGCCAGAAAAAGGACGCCCCCGGCTGCCACCAGAGGGAACCCTAGATCTGGGCAGTGGCACGGGCACTCCGCCCCCTTGCAGGTAACGGAGTCCGGTCCGCAACTCCGAGATGGTCATACCCTCGCAATGGGAGCATGAGCCATCCACGAAAGTCACCTCAGCGTGCTTCATGCCCAGGCACGAGAGGCAGCGATCGTGACCATCACCCAGCGCCAGGTAACGACCGCATCCAGAAAGGCCGTGGTTAGTTGTCTATAGCAAAACCCACATCGTCTTCATAAAGACGTAACGTCAAGTTTGCCAAGCAACGTCGTCTTTAAAAAGACGCACCCGAAATTGCTCTTTTAGGGGAAAAAGCTCTTTTAGCGTGCTGAGGCGCACAGGGGAGATGATCATCTGCAACACAAACAGGGGGTAGTGCAGCCTGCTGTGTGCAACCCACTCGACACGGGAAACCACCACCGCTGAAGCGCCGTCCGCCAACACGAAGAGCTCTCCAAGAGCGCTGAACTCGTTCAGTCTTCTTCTCTCAGTAGAGTAGTCAGGAGCAGAACGATGTGATCGCTCGGCTCCGAAGCGAAAAGCTGAATATGC
>NW_015522184.1:20064-20502 GCF_001515645.1 Sinocyclocheilus grahami | reverse complement strand
CCTGCAAGTAGTTCTACATCCACACTGTCCACTGCAAGCAATTCTGCATCAGACCCATCCATCTGTTCTGCATGTTGATGTTGATGCACCATGCTTCTTTCAGGCACTTTCTCCATACAGATCACAACGTCACACTGCAGTGACATCCTAAATACCATGTTCGTCATCAAGTGCTCTTCAAAATCTTGTGCTTCATTTAAGAGATCAGAAAGGTTCTCCCTCTGCACATAACTGTATAAAGCACAAATATATATATAACATTAACAAAGTTAAATTTAGCACAAAACCCAAAACATTATCCATGGCACAATTAACAAAAACATGCAAAAATTATTTTACAATACCATAAACTAAAGCTACACAATTTATCATAAGCAAAACCAAAATTACAATTTATCTTCCAGCTGTAATGATATCGTGAACATATAATTACTGTAT
>NW_015522184.1:590-801 GCF_001515645.1 Sinocyclocheilus grahami | reverse complement strand
ATTGATATGAATGACATTTTTATTTAACAACTACAATCACAGTATTTTGACTTATTTGTTGAACTTCCAACCTTGTAAGCATGTAATATTATGACAAAGCACTGACAAATAAGCCTGGTGTAAACATTAATAAATGCAGAAATATGAAAACAAATCTGTTGCTTTACCACACTACTTTAGGTCATTCAAAGTCACTGACTCCACTTTTTAA
>NW_015522184.1:0-426 GCF_001515645.1 Sinocyclocheilus grahami | reverse complement strand
TTCATGTCATACACCGATCCATCTTCAAGTCGAACACACCTCTTTACTCTCGCGTGTCACGTGACCGTGTAATCGCAACCTTTGCGATTGAAAAATCACGTTTTTTCATATCGCAATATTATTGCAAATGCAATTAATCATTCAGCCCTAATTACTACTCACCTCTGCCTGCAAGTAGTTCTACATCCACACTGTCCACTGCAAGCAATTCTGCATCAGACCCATCCATCTGTTCTGCATGTTGATGTTGATGCACCATGCTTCTTTCAGGCACTTTCTCCATACAGATCACAACGTCACACTGCAGTGACATCCTAAATACCATGTTCGTCATCAAGTGCTCTTCAAAATCTTGTGCTTCATTTAAGAGATCAGAAAGTGTCTCCCTCTGCACATAACTGTATAAAGCACAAATATATATATAAC
>NW_015522183.1:0-1634 GCF_001515645.1 Sinocyclocheilus grahami | reverse complement strand
GACAAGAACTCAGAGTTAAACTGTGTCAGAACAAATTAATCTTGAAAATGTCAGATAACTTTCATAGAAAGGTATGTAATGAATTAGTCTGTCAGCTGTTAAATTCTAGAACACAATTAGATAATACCAATTTAGCTCAACCGATTACCAAGCAATGCTTCATTTTGTGGTGTGAAAAGGTGGCATTAGCAATTAAAGAAAAAAACACTGAAGCAAACCATGGTCAGGTCAAAGTGTCTTAATTTTTGGTCCCATATTTTTATCAGTTTTACTGGTAGTCCACTGTATGTAAATGTTTTGGGTATACGTCACAGTTTACTTTTGCTATCATCACTTACATAAATGAACTACAGTGTCCTGCACCCTGTAGTAAAAACATATAAAAAATTACATCTGGTGTCTGAATAATTTTTGGTTTGACTGTATACACATTTTGATGTCACCGCCAGGGAGAAAATATATATATATGTTTACGTTTGGCAAACACAGTTGTTTTTTCTCTGTTATTATTTTCTAACAAAATAAAACAAACAAAAACGAAAGAAGAAAAAGTCCCATTACGCATTATAAACAACCACCTGACATGAGAAAAAAATGGTTCAACTATACATATGATGTTTGTCATTTTTAAAAAATGATTGGCAAGAGCCAAGTGCTAATATATCATTCTTCATCACAACATAAAACAGTTTTGAATTTTAGTATATCAACATGTTGTTAATGGCTTTGCTGTAGCATGTGCAGTCCGAGTCATTTGACATTTTGACATGCAGTGAAGGTTTCTTTCAGAGCACGCAATCTGTGAGCCCACACAGAACAACCAGATGTCATCGTGCCATCAAGCATGGCCATTAAGTATTTACGAGTCATAGGATGCCCGTGCCAGAAGCCAACAACACATGAGGGCTCGGTGTCAGTCAGGGTGGGTGGCTCAGGACTCTCCTTCACTTTGACCAATGTTTGATGGATTTGGCACATATGTATATGACTTCATTTTTACAAGTGCACCAAGAGCCACGGCTGTGATTTTTAGCACTAAGCACTGACCTAGAATAACAATAAGCATCTGAACAGTGCTGGAAGTGGACTGGTAGTGTGTGCAATGCTTTTACAAGCACCAGGAATTATTCTTGTGTATCAGCAGCTCTCATTAACTGATGCATTTTCTATGTCTGCTTGAGAAGGCACTCTCTAAACATTACATTTGGTGGATATTATAGCGTATTATGGCAGACAACCTTCATGTGTTGTCTGAATGACGTGCTAAATCACCATTCGCTGGTTTAATGTGACATTTAGACAGTGCGTAAAAGACAGCATGCATCAAAAGGTTAGTGTACGATATCAACATTAGGGATAAAAACATGCATGGAAATTCTTGGATGTCTCTAAATGATTTAAAGGCATTTAGCTGGTAAACTTTGGTAAAGCAGTTTATCACAATGGCTCTTTTCAGCCGTCCAGTATTTTGCAAACAGCCCATTATGTCCTTCAGTTAGTACGCATACTGGTCTATATTAGGGCTGTTAGTATATTAAAGCTGCAGTCCGTAAGTTTTGTTTTTTTGTCGCCATCTCTGTTTGAAAACTTGCAATTGCAGCTATTTGCGGAATTATCTTCCTTGCGTGGGTTGT
>NW_015522182.1:0-1635 GCF_001515645.1 Sinocyclocheilus grahami | reverse complement strand
AAATGCTTAAATATAACAGAAATATTGTAATTGATTATTTTAGTCATATTACTGCATGTGCATTAACTGGTCAGTCTATTAAATCACAATTACAATCATGATATAAACATTTTATTTATATTCAAGAAGCAAATATATGTTGAAATAATTTCCCATACAATTCATGCACTGTGTAGTACAACAGTAATATTTACCTTCTCGCGTGTTTCCATTATTCTGAACTAAATAGGGCAAGTAAAAAGCGCAAGTATTTCTCAATCTAACCGTTCTAAAATAACATAACAACCAATATCTTAATGTAAGAGTCTGCATTTCTGCACGAACGGCTTGTCGACTCACCTGTGAGAAGCTCTTCTACCTGCGCTAGCAGCACGGTCGCTTTTAATGTCAGAAGAACTTTACATAGGACCATTGACCAAGAGGAGACGATGCTGGGCGCTGATTGGCTGTGGCAAGAAGGAGATTGACGCATGCGGGCAGAGGCTTCGGACTGATTGGCTGAGGGAATGAACAGACGATAGTGAGACCTCGAGATTCCGCAGAACCAGCCAATCAGAAACGCGCCTGTCTTTCATACGCTATCAATCTGCGCTGACTGGGCTGCACCTCCAAGCAATGAGGAGCTCTATTAATTCAGGGGGTTTCAGTCTTTTTGGTGCTACGGACCCCAAATATGACCATCGTCGTCCTAAAATTTAAAAGACAACTATATAGTTTCTTACATAAAAAACTGAAATAGTGTAAAAAGTATATTATAAATGTCTGAAATGTTATTTAGATAACAATAAGTGTCTATTAAGTAAAATTATTACGTTTTTTCTTACTCATCATAGTTCTGTACAGTTATAGTACTGTATTTATTTATGCATTTTTTATTTGTTTTAATAATTTATTTTATTATGTATTTACTTATTTTGTATCTATATTTTTTCAAATGTGAACAATTAAAATAAGTGTCAATTATTTGGAAAAATTTAGCTTCTCTTAAGTAGTAGTGTACTTTTACAGTACTGTATTTTATTTATATATTGCATATATATTTTAATCTCCTTTTATTTATACATTTTTTATCCACCCATTTATTTATTTTGGACTAATATTTATTCATCTGTTTTAATCTAATTTATTTATATCTTATGCTTGTTGATTTAGTTTACTTATTTTTTTCTCTCTATTTTTTGTTTGTATCTATCTGCATTCATGGCATTATTTTTGTTCATTTATTTTGACCTTAATCTTTTAAATGTATTTTAAACATTTTTTTTCTCAAAGTGGAGTGTTAATAGTGGTGCATTCAAACAAGATCTTCTCTCGCTCTCTTTTCCTCTGCATTATTTAGTACCAAATACAGTACATGCATAATTTATCAAGATATATTTTAAGTAAAAAAAGTTCACAGGTATTTCACACATTACTCTCACAATATTATATTGTATTGTGCTTCATGCAATCACAGACCCTCTCCCACATACACACACAAAATCTTAACATTAGGCGTTATTTACTAGAAGCATGTTTATTATTAATGATATAAAACAAGTTATGAAACTTCAAGAACACAACATTCCTCTTGACTGACAATTAATAATACACTGTTGTATATATATATATATATATATATATATATATATATAT
>NW_015522181.1:0-1635 GCF_001515645.1 Sinocyclocheilus grahami | reverse complement strand
TTTTTTTAAATGTAGTGCTCAACAAAGCATGCTTTGTTATAATAGCAGTCCTGTCATATTTTCCTTTTCAGAGCGTGGCTAAATCACCATTTATTCACACTGCTTGTATAGAAACCAATAGCTTGGATGTTTTTATCCTCACTTCCGTCTTCAATGAAGCACAAAATGAGAAGATCATTCTGGCTGGTCAGTAAATGATGGCAGCATTTGCATTTCAGGCTGAAACAGTCTTCAGTGTCACATGATCTTCAGAAATCATAACAATATGATGATTTGCTGCTCGAGAAACATTTCTGATGTGTTGGAAACAGTTCTGCTGCTTCATATTTTTGTAAAACTGTGATACATTTTGTTTTTCAGGATTCTTTGATGAATGGAAAGTTCAGTAGAACAGCATTTACTTGAAATAGAAATGAAACGGTTGATTTAATGAAGACAAACAGGTCAGTAAAATTACAAGCTACACAATGAGGCGTTTTATCAGAACGGCTCTCGTCCTCTTTCCATAAATTCAGCAAATCTGCCGGTTTTTATGCCGTGATGTCCTGACTCGTGTGTTTCTCTGTGGGAGTGGCTGCTGATAGTGATGCTTGCTAATTCAGCAGAAACTCCCAGATAGCGAGCTGGATTCTCTTTTATTCCATCTGTATATCGCGTGTTTATGAAGCCGTATCTCCACAGTGTTGTCTTGCCTGGAGTCGCTCTGATCTGAGGGTTCGGTCGAGATCTATATGGTGAGCCTGAGATACACGCGTGCTTTAAATTCAGATCACATCTGAATGCATCACTGCACACAATCACAGTCTCAGGCTGTGTTTATGAATTGAATATGAATATTGTATTTGCAGTATATTGTATGTACAGTATACAGCATACACATTTTTCATGCATGCCCAACGAAAAATCATTTGTGCAGAGGTAGGGCTGAACAAATATCTAACTGTAATTTTTCTGATTTAAAAAAAAAAAATTATATATATATATATAATTTAGGCTGCATATTATGGCTGAAATATTTTATATATAAATATGACTTTAAAATAATACAAATAATAATTAATTTTTATTATGGTTAATATTGCTAAATAAAAATAATAAACTAAGAATTATTTCTATAGCAATATTTCACAGTAAAGTGAAAAATAAATTAAGGAAAATAACTGTTAATAAATATAAATGTAAAATGATTTTTACTTATTTAATTCAATTGTAGCCTTTGCGGTTTGATAATTGCACTAAGCCATATTACGATTTTGGTTTTATTTCATCCAATAATGAGGTCAAGTGATACAACTGTAGCTTTAAAAAGGCTGAAATGTTTGTTGGCTAATGCATGCAGTTTTTCATACTTTTTTTTAGTTTGATCACATTGCATCACATTGTATGTCTAAAGCTGTGGAGAAGCATGCTTAGCAGCCGAGGGTCAAAGGTCTTATAATTAGCATGAGATGTTCTTCTGAATGAGAAGGTGTTTTGTTTGTTTTTATGCAGAATCATGAATAAATCTGTAGAAACTGGGACAGTTAAACCACTTTAAAGAATATATTTATATGATGCTCACAGTCTGGTCAATGGGATTTTGTGGGCGACGTGTGTGTGTGTGTGTGTGTGTGTGTTTGTTTGTGTGTGAGCGTG
>NW_015522180.1:0-1636 GCF_001515645.1 Sinocyclocheilus grahami | reverse complement strand
TTATGTTATTACTGTTTTCTTAAGGTTTTAGTGAGTTCGCAGTGGAGTGACTGTCTTACTACAGGTCAGATTTGACCAAACCTCTGAAATGAGCCGAACTATTAACATGAGTGTATCTGCTAAACACACGCTAAACACACTGATATCATTCACATTATCCTGCTATAGACAAACTATAAATGTTAAATTACATGCAATATTTTGAACATTTCAAACATGTAATAGCATGAAACTGATTCCCCACACCTTTGATCAGACAATATGTAGTTAGCACTATTTGGTTTTATGTGTAGAAGTAGGAGGGTATATATGAATCAGGATGTGGTTTTTATGATGTTGTTTAAAAAGATCATCCATGACACACATGTATTTTTGTCTGATGAGTGAATGTTTAAATCAGAGACGTTCTTCTGCTGTTTGTTCATATTATTAGTATCTTGATGAAGAATTTTTTTTTTCTTCAATTTGGTCATGTTTAATCTTTTGGTTGTCTTTTTTAGTCTAATAATGTAAGGGCCTTTTCTGCAGCTTTTCACCAGTTTTCACATATTTTGCCTTTATTGTGGCTTACATATTTACACTTTGTAGACTTTTATTTCAGATATATCTCTATGAACAGATACCAACAGTACTTTCCTGTGTATATATTTGTAGCACTATCCCAGGTACGATATATAAAAACTATTAACCTGAAAACTGTGTAAAACGAATCAGTTTTCCTGTGAACACTGTTTTCTGTTGCATAGTGCTGCTGTGATGCTATTATTCAGAACACCAGATGGCGCCATGCAATATCATAAAGGTTTTGACAGAATTGTTAGTCAATCTCTAGTAATAAAAACTCTCTCTTTTACAGATTCAGGTCCTTATAACAGCCACAACATTAAAAGCACCTGCCTAATGTTGTGTAGATCCCCCTCGTGCTGCCAAAATAACATCTAAAGACTGGAATTGTGTTTTTGAGGAATTTAGGTTTCTTTCCTGAATATTTGACAGTGTTTTAAATGTGAGAAAATCCTGATGTATGATAAACTGAATCACACTGTAATTTACAGTACTACAGAAGTATTAACATGATCAAATAATGTCTGATTCTTTAAGATTAAAATTATATTAAAATATTCAGGAAGAATGTAGGTGTTTTTTTTAATTCCTCTAAATAAATAAATAAATAAATATGCATCATCTGACATTTTTCATATGATTTCAAACGCTGAACTTTGATTTCGCAGTCTAACACATTCATCATCTTTCTTCCTCATCTAAAACACTGTATTGGCAAGTACTAGTTAGACCCTTGCTCTCTAAATGAAGCTGCACTTTTTGTGTTTCTATTAATATTTTTTATCATTTTATTTTATTTGAGTGTTGTTGTTTTTTTACACGGATTCATCTATGAAGATCTGTGAAAAAATAAGGACAAAAGGGAATTTATTTACATGATTTACATTTATATTACACCCTCACCCTAAAGCAGAATAACAAATAGAAATTATTAGAATTATTTAATTGCATAATTATTCCCCTCTCCTCTGTCTGTTCAGGGAAAAACACAAGCTTCATGAGTTTTGAAAACAGCCCCATCTGGTGGCAATTTGAGAATTTGCATTTGTGAATGTAAAATTTGCTTAAGAAA
>NW_015522179.1:0-1636 GCF_001515645.1 Sinocyclocheilus grahami | reverse complement strand
AAAATAAAAAACATTATGGTTTGAGCTATCTACACATAATATTTTTAAGTAGTTTTTAAGGCTTGATTTTTTTTATGGAATCTACCTGAATAACTCATGTAAAATTCCCTGAATCCATTAATCTATGACATAATGAAATTAATATAATTAGTGAAATGTGCTCATTTATTTTAAGTTAATTCTTAAAAGTCTGTGACTTCGAGTTATTTTGTGCATTTAAAAGGCTGTATACAGCCAGACCGCTCAAGAAGTAAATTACTTGATAAATCCTGGAAAACACTGCATAGCAAATCACACTGAACAAGGCATAATGCCTCATATCCATAACCATAAGCTCTACTCTTCTGCACAATGGTAACGACAGAAACAAATGTCAAACATAACTGAACACTAAACATTAATAGATGTTTCCCTTCACTCAAAAACACATAAAATAGCACTTAATTTCAATATTTACTCTCCATATCCAGCCATATGCAAAGCATGCTGGGAGCTAACAATCACCGCTAAAATAAAACTGCAAAATTGAGCTAATTCTCTTAAAATAAATAGGTAGACTTCTTTCCTTAATTATTTGTATTTTTTTCAGTTTAATCAGTTCCTCAATTCAAGCCGCAAAACTGCTTGTTTCCTTTTTAAAAAATTAGGGAAAAAACACATCTCTTGGTTTTATTAGTGAAAAGTCCTCAATATTTTCTATACAACACTGAACCACAATTTCTTTAATGAAATATACACACTATTTTTAATTATCACCTTAATTTTTTTTATGAAAATTACAAGACCAATGATTCTATTTTTACTGAATACAATGAAAAATGGGTTAATGTTGACATATTGACATGTAAGTTGAATTACAGCAAAATGTCAAGCTTAAATGAATAATTTATAAATTTTAATTTATTTTATGTTCAAAAATGTTAAACAACACTGCATGGACAAATTCACATTTCACAGGAGGAAGCAAGTCATTTTTCATTTTCATGTTCGGGTGACCTGTTTTAACATGCAGTTACATAATTCATATATTTACTAGCTTGACACTGGACACTGTCTGAAGTGCAGGGTGGAGGAACAGTACTGTCAGTTTGTGAGTGAAGGTGTGGGCGTTGAGCATTGGCCGTTCTCACACCATGCTGCTCTTTTCATCTCACACCCCTGTGGTTAGATTAAAACAAGTGACTGCATCCAGATTGTACAAAGATTTTCAGAAAGCAGAGAGTTTACCGGCAAGAAGAACAGCTTCTCAGCTTGCAGCGGAAAACACAAACAAATCCATTAAAAGAATTGAAAAAAAAAAAAAAACCTGCAAAAATATGGCACAATGTGTGTTAATTTGATTGAGTTTTGTTCAGTATTGACTTTTTGTTTAGCTGTATTTTTAAATTTGCACTTCATTGCATGTACATGTCTGTAAAATTAATGGATAATGTCCTGGCATAAAATTACCAGCACATTTTTCTTCTTTTCTTTTCTTTTCTTTTTTCGTTTGTGCTAAATGGCCATCATTTTGCAGCTCTTGTCTCTGTATCAGGGTTGTGTGCCACTCAGAATTGAATTTAGGATGCCTACAGAATACATCAGCACAATGTAACCTAAGAACTACATCAAACAGTATTAGTGGTGAGATTAAAGC
>NW_015522178.1:0-1637 GCF_001515645.1 Sinocyclocheilus grahami | reverse complement strand
GCGGCGACGGTAGGGTTTCCTGAGTTCGTGGATGAGGGCCGTTCTGCAAACAAAAGTAGAGTTTGTCATCAAGGGCCTTTGCACATATACTGCAGTGTCAGAAAATGACTGAAGAAGTTAAGCTTTATGTGGTAGAGGCATTATCTAATCTGTGGAACATTTTAGACTCTCTCTGGGGATAACTTTTCTCCAAGGGCAGTTTTCTCTAAAACCTCCCACACAGAAAATTGAGAGCTTAAAAGAACAATTTTGCCTACTAGAAAAATACAGCATCAAACTCTAAGGTGAAAATAAAAAATAAATAAAATAAAAAAGGAAAAAGTTAACAGTAAGAGTTAAACACACATACACAGATGCATTCCAAATAAATATTTAAAATGTATTTGACATGCTTTAAAATATACTTTTCAAACTGAATTGCAGTATTTAATGCACACAATGTTCTCTTTCACAAAATGGTCTGTATTTCACAAAAAAAATCAATCTGCCTTAATTAGTTGTACTTTAGTTGTTTGCTTGTTTTAATCATCCTTCATTACACACCTGCAAAGATATTGCTGACACAGATCATTTGTTTATGGAGCACTGCTTGTCTAAGCTAATATGGGGATCAAGAACCACCGCAGGATCCCTTAGGTTATGGACTATTTTTATCAACACAATATGTTTTATCTTCGACATTTAGTTTTTGTAATTTGTGTATTGTATATTCTGCAATATACTGTAGCTCTGCCCACCAACTTTACTTGTCTTGTTCCTTTGTCAGTGGAGCAAATAATGGATTCCTGTAAATCAGCCACATTGTTATTGAAACAAAGAGTTAGTTGTTAGACATACATGTTCTGAATTGTTGCATATAATTCTTATTCCATAAGTTTTTTTTCTCTCTCTCTCTCTCTCAAATAAAACATGCATTAGCACTCCTGGCACAACTTACAACTTCGAAATTGGAAACTGATTGAAGATTGAAGGGTGTCACATGCACCATTAAGTATCATATTCAGGTGAACAGAGGAAAAGCTTGGCATAAAATTCACCATATGAATCAGCAATGGCTTAGATTACTTGAATAATTGGACTTTATCTCTATGCTTGAGTATCAGGGAATTTGATTTGACTATCAATAAAATGAATACTGTTACCAAATTACATTTCTTAGGTAAGAACAATATTTTTAGTCCTTAGACCTTTAGAATACAGAGTGCAAAGTTATCATTTGCAACTATTTTCATGTACCAGACAACAATCATATGCAGCCAAATGTAATGTTTATCCATCTTAGGGAACAGTTTTCAGGATATTGACTTCAAATTCTTAGACAGTTCTTTGTACAGTTTGCACAATAAAAGTCACTTTAATTATAAAGTCTCATCGTCTCTTGATTTCATCAGTCCATTTCAAAAGATGTTACTATTTAACACATAATGGAACAAAAAAAATGTAATGTATACACTTTAGGCACAGTAATTATGTATTACTGTACAATGATGTATTAGTATAAACATGCATTTGTATAAACATGAATATATTTGATATATTAGCCAAGCCACATTGTGATTTCACTTCAGTAGAAACAAATCATAAGTGATTTAAAGCTAGTTTGCCAACAAATATATATATATATATATATATATATA
>NW_015522177.1:0-1637 GCF_001515645.1 Sinocyclocheilus grahami | reverse complement strand
TGCATATGCAAAATCACAGGGCTCTCCAGAGCAGGCACAGTCTCCCCACCAGTCAGCAGTCGGTCTCTCTCTCTCTGCCAGCTCATTCCCGGGCCTCTTTATGCGGTCTCTCCACGCCAGTTACTGGAACAAAACATTTGCTTTTTTTGCATTTGCATGTTTGTCATTTGCATTTGACCTTACTCAACACTTACTCTTACACTTATACACTGCTCGTCCCAACTCTCTCTCCCACTGCAGACCTCGCTGAACCACGCCACCCTCGCCACAACACCCACTTTTACTTTTGTATGACAGAAACAGGAGCGCTAGAAAGAGTAAGCAAGCCATTAATTTACTTCTCTAATTTTTTTCAGCACTTAAAACAAATGTATATTTACACTCTGTCTTTCATATCTTATCTTTTTAAAATATGATGAGGTAACATGTTAAAATAGGTAGAGAACAATTGTTTTAAAAATTTGTAATGCTTCGTTTTTTGAAATGCTTGTCTACTACTTGGATGCTAAATGCTGTATTTATTCCATTTGCGTATATTGGTAATCATATATTAGTCACATCAGACAGTAAATCACCTGTCTGTATGATGAGTATGAAAGAAATAGTCTTATTTTGTTTTTAGGACGTACACAGACCTGCAGGCTGCAAAAATATGGAATATTTATGAATGGTTTTCTTTTCTTTTTCTTTCTTTTTTTTGTAAGATTAAAATACAAGTTCTCGTTATAATTGTTTCAATTGCATATTCTTTTGAATTTAAAAAAATCTTCAAGGAAATCATCTTTGAATGAAAGATTACTAATAAGTACATTTTAAAATAAACTGTAACCACGCCAGTTTTTTTTATTGTCAGTTTTGTTGTGTTCGTGATCTTTGTTCTACATTCATGTATATTCATTGTCCTCAGCTGTAAAGAAACCGGTTTAGGCATTATTGGCAGCGACATCAAAGTAGAGGTATAATTGGTTTTGCCCTGAAAGTAAACTCAAAGTGTAAGGTCCGCGCACCTCCTGCACCACCCCTCTGTGGGGTGTCTTGAAGATGCCAGTGTATTGTCTGTTTCTCAGGAGATCAAAGTATCTGAGTTTCTTTTATCCTTACAAAAGTATTCTATAGTCTTTGGTCAAATAATTTGGTCATCTAATGGAATAATGTTACTAACAAAGATTTTTGGATTGAATTTGACATTTCTTACAGTAGGTAAGATACAGTAGACACTGTGTTTGCTTCAAAGGATGAATTAACACACAAAACATTTGATTCCAGTATACAAGTTTTTTTTTCAACTATCACACAAGTATGTATATGTCTACTGTATTTACAGTAAGTGCAAATAGCCCGCCTTGTTGGCAGAGACTATTTACACTAACCCTACCCATCAACGTGTCATTGGGATAGACAACATATAAAAAGGGCTATCAAATAACATCGGTAGTGGTGTAGGAAGTTAAAGGGGTCATATGACGTTGCTAAAAAGAACATTATTTTGTGTATTTGGTGTAATGCCATGTGTTTATGCGGTTTAAGGTTAAAAAAAACTTTGAATTGTCAATGGCAAATTATTTAAACATAAAAAACGTACTTACAGTCTATGAGTCAGAAGCGCCAGACTGTCCTTGCAAAATTGGAATTGCCCC
>NW_015522176.1:0-1638 GCF_001515645.1 Sinocyclocheilus grahami | reverse complement strand
TATGTATATAACTATAACTATCCTATGACTGATTTTTTTTTAAATATGTCTATATATTTTTATTATTTTTATTTCAGTTTTACTGTACATAAAGTTGAACCAAACAAAAATAAGAAATGTTGTCTTGACAACTAAGTGTTTTTTATATCTTATTTCAGTTAACATTCATATTGTTTTCCCAAGTAATGTAACTGTGTTTTTAGTTTTAGTTAACTGTAAAAGTCCTGTGATTAAGTGGTCTGTTTGTGTGGGTTTAAGGGCTGTGATCTCCAGACTGTCTGAAGGAAGAGCACAGGTGAAGTCTTCAGAGAGCAAACTCATGATGCTCCGCTGAGCTTGTGATGGACAGCTACTCTAAAGCAGCCAAGAACATCTTGTCCACAGTAACTTTGCACATCAGTTTTTGAGTCCACTTGCCTGTCACGAATTCAGTCATGTGTCCAACCACACAAGACATTGAGGTTAAGTAGGTGGTGAAACAGCTGGTTGAAATTCTATAAGAATCATTTAAAACATTATCATGACATGTGCTTCATTCTGTCAAAATGTAATCGCAGACAGACAGACAGAAAGTCTGATCCAAACCTCAAATGACACTTACATAGAATACTGTAAAGGATAGAAATTATTACTGTTAGATTATTCAAAAAGACAAAGTGCTCAAAAATAATTGCTTCAAATGTCCCTTCAAACGTCCATCAAAATGTCAGCTTCAACCACTGCATGACGGCGACTCTTTCAGCTTGTAAAGACGACACTGAAATTAGAGTTGGGTATCAATACAGATTCCTGATTCAAATTCCAATTTATTTGGTTAAAAATCCATTTGGTTAAATGTATGTATGAAATATGTACTTATATAATATACATTTATTTAACTGCTAATAAAAATAACCAAAACTACTAGCAATGTTTCAGCCTTAGATGAATCAGTGTTTTGGAACAAATCAATCTGTGAAAATGATTCAATGAATCATTATGACCAATCATTTATATCAATGAATGAATTGGCATTGTTGGATGAATACATTTGTGAGAATTATTCAGTGATTCACTCATAAAGGCTGTCACTTGTCATCATGTTACCTTCAGAGTGATTGAAAAATTGCACATGCCTGTATAATCTGACTAGAATAATAAAAAAAGGTCTACATAAAAATAATAATAATAATAATAATTATTATTATTATTAAATAACAGACTAAATAAAACAGTGTAGATAATTATATAATTACAAGAATTAAGTTAAACATCTAAGTCTGAAATTAAAATTGATAAACCAATATTTCTCAATAAATAAATAAAAAAAATCTATATTTTCACCCAGCTGCAAAGAGTCACTGAAAAAACATCCTTGAATTTGCCTGGCATATTTTAATAATATTTAATATTTTACCTACATTTAAATACGTAATAATAATAATAAGGATAAGAAGAAGAAGAAGAAGAAGAAGAAGAAGAAGAAGAAGAATCTAAAATAATAATAATAATTAAAAAAAATTAAAGAATAAAAACTGTGCATGTTATTCGTTGCACTGCTGAGTCGTGAATATATGGGACCAAGAATGTGTTATGAAAGTATACTCTCAGAAAAAAAGGTACAAAAGTTGTCACTGGGGGGGTACCTTTTCAAAAGGC
>NW_015522175.1:0-1639 GCF_001515645.1 Sinocyclocheilus grahami | reverse complement strand
TTGCAGTGAGATTTTAATATGAGCCGAAGAGTAGCATCATCAAGTTTAAGTGTGGCTTGTTTGAGAACTAACTGCTCAATATCCAACTAAATGTAGGAGAAACTGGGTTTTGCATTTTACTCCTCAATGCTTTGCCATGTAGAGTCGAAGAGCACAGGGAGAAAGACAAAAAACGTTTTAAGAAAATACAATTTCTTCTGTTCTTCCTTTATCAGATTCTCCTCAAACCTTTTTAGATTTTCAATTTATGCATATGTTTGAAGAAAAAGGAACCCTGACTTTATAGTCTGTTTGGTTTTTGGAATGCAGGAATAAAGTTTCCATGTATGTAAAGTGTATGAGTTTGGAGGAAAAGCTCAGAACAGGTTTTGAGAGTTTATACAGATTCATCCACCACTGTGATTTACAGAACTTTTCTCATCACCAACATTTCACGGATCCCATATAAAGGAATGTTTATTTTACTACAGTTGTAAATATTATTTACTGCATTGTTTGCCTGCAATAAATCTTTATAAAAACACAGTCTCTTTGCATTTCATAGGAATCCAAGTGACCTGAGTGGTTTTTTTCCCCCCATGTAATGAATCATTGGATGAGATGCTGTCCAACTTGTTCTGCAATCTGTTAATCTTTTCAAGCATAGAATCCCCAGTTGACCAGTGAACTAATGCCTGTTTTAGGTCAGTGTAATATCAAATTAACTATGACCTTAATTCTATGGCTTTTGTAAAACTGACAAAAATGGAAGAAAATAGACAAGTTGGAATTACTCAAAATTGATCAGTGATATCATATAGACACTTCAATACCTTTAAAACTGATATTCAGTAAACGTGTTTATATGCAACAAGCTAAATAAAGGGTTGAACATCCGGGTCATAATTTACTCCAAAATAATAATTAAAAAGAAAGACAAAGCAAATCATATTTAACATAAAGTAAAAAAATTCTGAAAATGTCAGCAAAAAAATATTAACGATGTTAATATCGGCTTCATGTTATTTATAATTATGTATATTTGTGTGTGCTAATACCGGCATCATTTTAATTAATTACATGTGAAATAAAAGAATAAATTAAGTATATTTCTTCGTAAGATAAACTCAAAAACCATCTGAATCAAATCTTGATCCATGTTACCTCGGCTTGCCAGAGCCAAAGAACTTCCTCTTTGCCAGAGCTGAATCTTTGCAGCACGGGGGCGATGAGTATGGGATTACATTTGTGCCAGTTAAAATGAATGTAATTTGGCACAAATGTAATCCCATACGATGAGAGAGTGCACAGATTTAAGAGTACTGTAGAAGAAGTGATTCATCCAATCAGCGTCATTCTCTTCATCAACCGCGACAATTTGCACCATGGCAACTAGAGACGGGAAGTCCGAGTCATTTTTGCAAATCGGTTCTTTTGAACAGTCCTTTCAAAGATACAGATCACCTGGGTACTGACATCCCAACGTGTTTATCTAGATACACGTATTGTTTACTATGTTTCATTTTCCCGAGTAAGTTTAATTAATAGACGTTCATGATAATTTTGTGTCCGAGTTCAGTTTGATTCATCTTATAAAAATCATTATTTGGTCTTCCAACTGAAATCAGCTAAACCTGTATTAAGGACTGTAAAAAGATGG
>NW_015522174.1:0-1639 GCF_001515645.1 Sinocyclocheilus grahami | reverse complement strand
TTTTTTTTTTTTGCTTCTAAGTCCAACAAAGTAATGAACCACATTTACTTCCATTGTAAGTGCCCCGCTGAAATCTTTTTAAAGAAATCATTGTAATTGTTTTAAAGAAAACAAAAGACAAGTTGAAATTATAAATTTTTTAGTAATTAACATTATACCACAAAAGCTGAACTTAACTGGTACTGAATTCTGAATTTTCCTTTAATGACTTTTTACATTATTTACATTATGAAGACAATTCACACTTACTGCATCTAAACACACATGCCCATTTGTAACCCTTCATGAATGCATAATTGAGTTCATTCACATATCAAATGAATTACAAGTTGTCAGGGTGCTTTTTGTCTTGCTGTGGCATTAGGCAATTACAGACAAAAAATGTGCCCCTTTGGGCCCCGTACCAACCCCTCCTCCGGCCATGAACCAATTTCCTCTTTCAACCATCTACTGCCTGACATGATGGGTCCCACTCTGTCTTTTTCCTGTCTCTTTCTGAAATGCTAATCTGATGTCAAAACTGACATTTTCTTTTCCAGAGCTGCATTTGAGTTATTGCAGGCTGTGTAAATATTTATAAATGATAAAAGCGCAGTCTGAAATCATTAACATGCCACTCAGACTCATCAACTTGGCTAAAGAAGAAAGAACATAATAGCATTGAACACAAAAAAGAAACACTTGATTCGTTCATATTAAGATCTGAAAAGCCATTTTGAATGTCATCTGAAAGAGAAAAGCCATTGTGAAGAACAAACGCTTTGCTTTGCGCCAGGCACGTGCTAGCACATTAGTATTATTTACATTGACTTAACCATTTTCTTATGAGTGGATCAATAGAGTGGGGAACGCGCGCATGGGTGACTGCTGTTCTCAATCAAATGAGCTTGGAGTTTTACAACACAATGATCACATAAAGTGGTTTAAGGGCACCAGTGATGCCGGCATTAAGTAATATTGAATTGGGGATGCGGGGCGGGCAAGGGGGAGGAGGCTGAAACGATTACGTGGCAACTTTGTACTCAGGGACCAAGGGGGAGGAGGTATGTCGAGGAGGCCCGGGCCTGATGATTTAGTAATTTCTCAAAGTGGTGTAGCACACTGCCTCTCAGGCTTGTCGTTCCAGCACTAAGCAGCATTAATAAACACCCGCTGCTGATGGCTCACTTCTGTATGAGAGAGTTTGTCCACTGGAGTGGAACGAGTTTGATTTCAATGTGTCATTTGGGAATACCTGCACGAATTCCTCAAGCACCTCCTGGCAAATTGAGGACAAATTCCTTTTCAAATTGAAACTATCAAGGGATTGTTGGAAAAGAAGGACAAGAAATAGAAATGGTGAGGTAGAGGAAGAGAGAGAGAGGTACCATTTAAATGAAATTGGATAAAGAGAGAATAGGTGTACTATTGGATAAAAAGTAAGATGGCTCTGATGTAATGTAAACGCTGATCCATATGGACAAACAAACACTGCTACTAGGGATGCACGATATTGGATTTTTTGCAGATATCCGATATGCCAATATTTTTCAACACATTTTGTCCGATAGCCAATGCCAATACCGATACATTTCCTTTTGTTTGGAAACGACAACAAATCTCTCCTGTGCAGAAATTATAAGCAAATTATTTTTAATTT
>NW_015522173.1:0-320 GCF_001515645.1 Sinocyclocheilus grahami | reverse complement strand
TCTCCCGGGCTTTCAGCTGTTCAGAGCGGACCGCGACGCAGAATCAACAGGGAAATCACGCGGCGGCGGGACATGCTTTTACATCAATGAGAGGTGGTGTACAGATGTAACTGTGCTAAAGAAGATGTGCTGTTCAGATCTAGAAGTGCTCTTCATTAATTGCAAGCCGTTCTACTCGCCGCGGGAGTTTTGCTCGTTCATTCTCGTAAGTGTGTACATTCCTCCGCAAGCGCACGTGAGCTCCGCTTTACAGAAACTCACTGATCTGATCACGAACACAGAACAACAACACCCGGACTCTATTTTAATCATTCTCGGGG
>NW_015522172.1:0-1640 GCF_001515645.1 Sinocyclocheilus grahami | reverse complement strand
CTTAATGTGTGAAAATTCTTATTTTTTTTCTTACAGTAACTTGAGAAACAGAATTGAATTGTTTAGCTTGACAAATGAAGTCAGTCGATCTCTAGAGAAAATGGAAATATACTGTATTACAATGAACAACTGGATAATGTTTTTGTTGTTGTTGCAAATTCAGTGAGATATGATTCATTAATAAGTGTTTTAAGTGTGGAAAATAGACAATCATTTATTACAATTGGAACATTACAAATAGTTAATATTAAATCTTTCAAATAAAGGTATATAATAATGCACATAAAAACCTTTGTAAAAAAAGAAAAATAACAACAAAGCCAGATGCACTGAGAATTCTGATCAGACATATCATAATTGGTCTTTGCCAATAGCAAAAACAATAAATGATTTACTCCAAGGTCCCCTCCTTCTAAGATGCTTGACAGTCTTATTTTGCAAAACATTTTGTACATTTAAAGTTGTACTTTACAACATTAAAATTATTAAAAGCACCCTGCTTAATTATAAAAACATATAAAGGCTACACAACTTTGGCACAGAATTAGCCACAATTTGCAGTCTGGGCGAGTAGATGCTAGTTGCTGAAAGTCAGAACCAATTTTGAGTCTGCAGATTTTGAGCAGTTGGAGTTGAAAGATTTCACAGAAAATCGCATAGTGTATGATGGACACAGATTCCAGTTTATTTTAACTTCAAACTATAATTTCATTCAGAGGATCTCAAACATATTTGATATTTTGAGATGATTTTAGAACACGGCTAGTCTCCAAATTACATGTACATTATACACTATTATAAAGCAAAATACTCTATAAAGTGTATGAATTTTATAAGGTTATTTTGTCATCCATCATTGAAATCTGACAAGCTTTCCCACTGGTAAAATCTGTTCAGATTTTAAAAGTCATGTGGTGTATTTCCGCCTTTAATTTATACAAAATGAAAGCTGCTGAGACCAGCTGTGTCATCCAGTGTTTTGGCAAAAGCAATACAGTCACAAAAAGACATCCATGACCTTTAAGTTCCATCTTAGTTGGCGTCCCAGTACTATTAGTTAACGTTTCCAAAAACGTGGTAGTCTTTCTTTGTTCATATATATGGACAGGCACTACAGGCATGCTCTTGGGGATAGTTAACAAGTTTGACTTCAAAGTGTTTTCGCCATTGCAATACTTTTTGTATTCTTCAACATTCTTGTACAATGACAGCAGGTGTTCACCCAGTTTCTGAGTGCTGGAGAAATCCTTCACGTGGATGAAAGCATCTTTCAGGACAAACCTTTCATATATGTATCGTGGAGTCACTGGTACTGATCCGAGTGTGAGGGGATTGAACAGCTGTTCTGTTATGTAGTCATAGTGAGCATCTGTGCTCTCAAATGATAGATAGAACTAACATCTATTTAATATTTCCTTGTATTGTGCATCACTTACTACTTTTCCAAAATGACGCCCAAAAGCATAAATGTTGATGTGTAGTATTACACAGTATTTACACTCATTATAGTATTTTACCCTTTCATGCTTCTCATTCCAGTTGCCCATAATCCAGCAAACTAACTTGTCCTTTTTGTCCAGAACTTGTGGCAATATCGTATCATCTGTATCTTCTGTTTTAATCATAATTTGTTCACGAAG
>NW_015522171.1:0-1640 GCF_001515645.1 Sinocyclocheilus grahami | reverse complement strand
GCATAGCAACACCCTGGCAACCACCTAGAACCCCTTAGAAAGCACATGGCAAAGTACAAAGAAAGACCTTCCCAGAAGAACACTTAAGCAACCACCATAGCGCTGACAAGCACCACAAAAATCCTTAAAAATAACCCTGGTTGCTTTGTTTTACTTTTTACTTTTCTTAGCTGTAATTTATCCACGAAAGAGGAAATAAAAACATTTTCAGTTTCTGATTGAGAGCTTTTTCTGTTTCTATAATTAGTAGTTTCATTCTTTCAGGTTAATCATACAGTATTCTGTTTGTGCTGGGAATAAATTACTGACTTGCGCTGTTGACTCCAAACAAGCAGATAACTTACCCTAACTGGTTTGTTGTTGTCTTTCGAGAAAATTACCTGGCAGTTAAACACAGGCATTAAATAGAGTAGAGTGCAGGATGTTCAGGGTTATGCCTCACCTGGACAAGCGGCATGAATACAGATGGGAAATTAGCTGCTCTCTGACAGCTGCTCTGACGTATTGTCACCGAGCGTGTGTCTTTTACACCGATATGCAATGTCAGCATGTTCTGACACTAAAAACTGCAGAGGCCTCAGACAAGGAGACCTCGTTCAGATCTGGGTGGCAGTGACTCTTTCCTGACTGTCGACGTATTTCAGCCCTCACCGAAGGAAGGGAGAGAAACGGCGAGCGAGAGCTTCCTTTCACAGATTTACATAGCATTTGCATTTATCAAAGATTTAGTACTGTTTATGTCCTATTTATGGAGCCACTTTTCTGGTGTCATGCTAAGTTTGGTATTTATTATTCACCCACTGAATTCATAACTGAAATTCATTAAAACAGCATTTGATTCATTCTTATTTATAAATAATAGCAACTTGCTTGAACATCGCACATCAGAACCATCACACCTATCACACCCCCGAGCTTGAGAGAATTTGGAAGAATTAAATATGTTTTTTCATGTTGTGTGATCTTGCTGCTAATAAAAAAACCATGCATATAAAACATGCATAGCACTGAGAATGGCACAGAATATAACATCCGTACAGTGTATCAGTGCCGGCTGGTGCTTTTAAAGAGTGAGGAAGCAAAATATGATCCATTATATATAATAAATATGTATTTTTGTGTCTGCATTATTGCCCCTAAAAGCGTCTTTTTTAGACTACGAATAATGTGAAAATTACGTAGCAAATCCAGAGGTGCATTTTTACATCAATATCAACCATGAGCACATTATTTGATTGAACTGCCAAATTTTTTTGCACAAAAACTCGGATCAATAATAAGAAACCCAAGGGTCTAATGTTATTTTTTTACTTAAAAAAATAAAACTTATAACTTAACAAATAAAAAAAGCCTTAACAAGCACACTTTTTTTATAATAATGTCAAAGATCACTATTTTCCAAAGACACAAAATTATATCAATTAACCTCAAAACAATTAACCTCAATTAATCTCACAAATGTTGATATTTAGAACCTTTATTTTTAAGAGTGCATTTAAGACTTGTGTAGTATGCAAGCAGCTGGTATTTTTAATTCCATACTGCCATACTGTAGTTTCCAAGTCAACCAATCAAAACTGAATCTGTTTATTTTCTTAAAGGGGTCATATGATGCGATTTTTCAATTTTTCCTTTCTCTT
>NW_015522170.1:0-1640 GCF_001515645.1 Sinocyclocheilus grahami | reverse complement strand
GAGCGTTTATTTATTTCCCCTCAAGGGCACATTCTTCCTCTCCTCACAGTGACTGTAACCAAAGGCCATGCAGCAGATGTGCCAAACACAAACACCCGCGCTCGTCCTCAGGTGGAGCATTACAGCTTTTAAAGGAGTTTTCACACTGAATTTGTAAGTGCAGAAATGGAGCAAATGTGTGAACAATCTTATTTATAAACCTCAAATTGTGTGAGTGAGTGGGTTTATAGCGCAATGTGCTTTAAAAAAGATCCTTGGCAACGCTTTCCAGAAACATGAATCATGCATTTGTTTTCATAATGCAATATAATACACTTTGCTCTTAGTTATATACAGTATGTTCTTCTCAGGGAAATTTGATAATATTTGTCATTTCGTGGTTACACATGTATTAGTGATGTTTTTTAGTGTATATATAAATGCAATTAACATCTATTTCTTTGTTCCAAATGTTTATTTGTTTGTTTTTGTTCATTGGTTTTATTTAGTTAAGTGTGTATTTATTTGTTTGTTTATTTGTTTTTCATTTGTATAATTTGTATTTTTATTTTTATTTTGTTTAAAAAAATGTTTGCTTCATTTGTATAATTTCTTTTATTTATTTGTTAAATTTTTTATTTATTAACGCTTTTAAATTTTTTATTTACGTAATCTAAACCGCTCAGTATGAGTATTGTGTGTTTTGAGCTGAATATCAGTACTTCTACTCAATAATAATTACAAGTAGAAATAATATTTTTCAAAAAATAAAGTAAAGTTTTCAGTCTCATTTTAAATGAGAATGATTAGTTTAATGTTCTTGCCACTTGAAGGGACCATAATCTATTTATAATCCATTTATTAAAAACACACATGCGCGCACACACACACACACACACACACACACACACACACACACACACACACTCACTCACTCCTGAGAACATGCCATTTTTGCATGCTGTATGACATTGAGAACCAATATAGGTGTTACATAGATAAAAGGGAGATACATTCAGTGAAATAAAAGTGAGCCGAGTGAATGAAAGTGCTGCTCTTGTGTCTGAATTGTGGCACATATAGTCTGTAGTTCTCTTCCTGCTGTGATGTTCTTGGTGGATTGTCATTGAGCATCAACCGAATGACAGCAGACATTAAAGTGGACAGCATGTGCTTTAGATTGACAGTCCATGAAGCTGACAGCATATCTGTTTGCACATTTGCACTTTTCAGTAAATGATTCAAAGCAAAGCACAGAGCTTTTAAAATCATCCCGTTACACTAATTTTCACACTATGGTGTGTGTGTGTGTGTGTGTGTGTATGTGTTTCTCTTTCATCTTGTAATCTGTGTGTGTATGTGTGTGTTTAGTTTCTGCAGGACACTTTGGATGCCCTCTTCAACATTATGATGGAGAACTCTGACAGTGAGACCTTTGATACTCTTGTGTTTGATTCTCTGGTAAGATTCTCATGGCCTGTGCTTCAATAAATCTGCACAAATTAAAAAAAAAGTGTATATATATATATATAGGCTGTTGTATAATTGCTAATATTAATAGCCATGTTTCTTTCCAGTTTTACCTACATTTATTTAATTTTAAAATATTATGATTAATTTAGGCAGCTGTAAATGTACATATTTTAACAGCTTAGTTTGAG
>NW_015522169.1:0-1641 GCF_001515645.1 Sinocyclocheilus grahami | reverse complement strand
CCAATTCTATCAGTTTAAATGCTTCAGTTTGTGTTCTGTTCTATTTTATCCAATTCTATTCTATCAGTTTAAATGCTTAAGTTTGTGTTCTATTCTATTCTATTCTATTCTATCCAATTCTATTCTACCAGTTTAAATGCTTAAGTTTGTGTTCTATTCTATCAGTTTAAATGCTTCAGTTTGTGTTCTATTCTATTCTATCCAATTCTATTCTATCAGTTCAAATGCTTAAGTTTGTGTTCTGTTCTATCCAATTCTATCAGTTTAAATGCTTCAGTTTGTGTTCTGTTCTGTTCTATCCAATTCTATTCTATCAGTTCAAATGCTTAAGTTTGTGTTCTGTTCTATCCAATTCTATCAGTTTAAATGCTTCAGTTTGTGTTCTGTTCTGTTCTATTCTATTAGTTTAATTGCTTTAGTTTGTGTTCTGTTCTATTCTATTAGTTTAAATGCTTCAGTTTGTGTTCTATTCTATTCTATTTAATTTTTTTCTATCAGTTTAAATATTTATCAATGTAGTTATTGTTTTATTTATTGTTATTGCGGGCCGTTCACACCGAACTCGTGTGGAATGGTTTTAAAAAAGCGAACTTACTCATAAATCAAATCCAGATGAAAGTACGGAAGCTCATACAGGTGTATGGACATCATACTAGCGCACAACTCTCATGTTTATGATTCAGATGAGTGCGAGGTGAATCACCTGAGGGCCAGAGCCGTGGACCACTTATATCCTCCAGTCCAGTTACAGAACAGACGCTTCTGAAACACTCGCTTCCCTGTGAATGACACACATGAAGGAAGACGCCTGTTAAAACTCTGAATGCTCAATAAAACACAAAAGAATGTCATAACTGAAATCAATGGGGACTAGCAACTGAACAATCTTCAAAATATCTGCTTTTGTGTTCAGCAGAAGAAAGAAACTCGAGGGAGAGTAAATGACGACAGAATATAAATTTTTGGGTGAACTGTCCCTTTAAGGACTTCTAATGTTGGGTGAATTTCCTTTAAGTAAAATATTCATTTACATTCATGCATCTGGCAGACGCTTTCATCCAAAGTGACTTACATTGAACTTAAAGGGGTCATCGGATGCCCATTTTCCACAAGTTGATATGATTCTTTAGGGTCTTAATGAAAAGTCTGTAACAAAGTTTGGTTAAAATTTCTCAATGGTAGTGTAAAAAACTCAGTTTTTACCCTGTCAAAAAGAGCTCTTTTCAGAGCAAGCCGTTTTTGTGCATGTCCTTTTAAATGTTAATGAGCTCTGCTGACCGGCGAAACAATGGCGGTCTGATGACAGTCACTCAGGGCGGAGCTAAGGTAAGACACCAGTCCAGTCTGTGCTGAAACGCTACTGTCAATCAAACTATCGTGGGAGGGGCCTGTTTTTGTGACGTCACAGACAGGCGTCTGAGATCGGCTCGATTTGAGAAAGCGGAAATTATTTTGGTAGATAAAAAAAACACTGGGTGGATTTGTATCATTATAGGGTGGTTGTGTACACACACTGCCAACACACATTTCAGTTCAAACTACTTGTAAAAGTGCATGTAGCATCTAGGGATGTAACGATTAACCGCGAGCCGGTTTAAAATCGATTAAAATATGTGACGATTCAAATCGGTTGAGATGCTA
>NW_015522168.1:0-1641 GCF_001515645.1 Sinocyclocheilus grahami | reverse complement strand
CATAATTTATGAGAAGGCTTTAAATAACAATCATCAGAAATATTTTACTATTACTAAACAGATTAAAATTTTCACCAGAATAAAGATATTTGTCTATTTAATATCCAAAACCTGTTTATGGCTAATTTGACTCTTTATTATCTGATATTCTGTTAATTTACTGTAAGCACAACACAGAACTGAGCCTGAAACTCATCTATATAACCTAGCACGATCAGTTTACCTTTCCCCTCTCTCTGCTTTTCTTCTTCTCTCCAGAGGTTTTCTTCCCGTGTCCTCATGGCTGTGGTAAACTGTCTCCATACTTACCTCTACCTTCCCAGAACCCAAATGACAAAAACAATTAATGAATAAATAAATAATAAAAATGTTACTTTTTGAAAATTATTTTAAAAGTAGCCAATAAATGGTAAGGAGTTAAAATAAACCTGAAAAAAAAAACACATTTCAAATCAAAATCAAATTATTTTAAAGTTTTAAATACAGTAAATTGAATTGATGAGTTTGATTTAAAATATATTAAGCTTATGTGATGAGGTGCAGGTTTACATTTTTCTTTATAAACTACACTAAATACATACTTCAGTGAGCTTAAATACAATACAAAAAAAATATCACTGGCAAGCATACCCTCTCAGAGGAAGTGTTGGTTTGGAGAAATTTCAAAGGTGTTACATCACCGAAGTTGGTCTCCACAAGTTTTTCTTTGACATCTACCAGCTTGTCTTTGGTTTTACTCAAGTCAGCCTTTTTGTGAATAGTAGAGATGTTCGAAAGGGTACGACCCACTTTTTTTTCTACTACAGGCTTCTTACAAAGACAAGACAAGTCACTGAAGCCACATTAAAAACAATGACAACTGTATTGCTTGGATTAAATATTGATAACACTATATCAGAACAAATCAGTCAAGTATATCTGAAAAAAAAACTGAATAAAGTGTGTTGATGTTCGGTTAGAAATGGATTATGAAAAATGATGTTGTAATCACTGATACAGGAGCGAATGTTTGCTTACAGGACTTGATTCAGGCATCTGCCCCTCTTCAAGATCAGACTCTTCCTCAGTCAAACCCGTATCAGGTAATGACTCTTGTGGGTGACTGTACTTTACTGAGCTCTGTGGATTAGGTCTTATGATTCAGATTGGCTTAACACAGTAAGAACATTATTGCTGATAGTGGGTATGGATCGCAAACCAAAAATCTAGTTGACTAGTAATCAGAGTTTTTTTTATGATTATTATAGTAATTTGTTTACCTGAGATGTTTCATAAGTTCAGGAGGCTACTCACGGTGTATTCAGTGATGATGTTTGAGTCTGGCTCCTGTCTGTCTCCTTTCACGTCTCTGATGGTGCTGATCTCATGAAGAAGCTCCTCCATTCCATCCTGCAGCAGCCTGTCAATCAAGGCCTTCAGCAGCGAGAGCTGTGAAAGTGTATTTTTTTTTATTGTAAATGTGGTAATGTTTTACTTTAGTGTAACATCAATGCAATTCAAAATTGTAAGAATTCATGCAAATGTATAATTCATATAAGATGCATATAATGTAGCAACACTACACTACATCCTTATGGTACATTTAAAATCATTTCGTGATTTTCATTTGTTAGTGAGTAAACTTCATATGTTATGGATGTA
>NW_015522167.1:0-1642 GCF_001515645.1 Sinocyclocheilus grahami | reverse complement strand
TAGATAGATAGATAGATAGATAGATAGATAGATAGATATTAAACTTAGATTTCTGAATCCTAAAGTACAAAATGTTACATGTAGCCCCAGGCTCCCCTACAAAACACACATCATTTAGTCCTGTAGTTGTGTTAGTTTGCTATTCTGTTCTTTTTTATATTGAGGAAATGCAATTCACATAATTCAATAGCAAAAGGCTCTCTGTAGATGTCCTGGAAAGCATTGGTACTCACACCCCCTCTCCTCTCTCCTGCATGTGTGCGCGCTTTTGGGTTTCCTAGTAACCCGCGCGCTTGTGCTGGCGTGTCCGAGCAGCGCGCACTCGTGAAGCTCGTGTGGAGCTCCCGAACACGCAGGACCAGAGCATCAGGATCATACGCGCAGGAAAAACACGAGAATGTGACTGGAGTGTAAAGGATGAAGGATGCTTTCGCTGGAAAAGGTCACACGAATTGCATGAAGAGCGCTGGGAGGAAATCTTAACACAGCTGCCACGGATTACCACTAACGCGCACGCATCAAAAAGCGGCTTTTTTTAGGGAACAGGAATACCAGGAATGGGGGATTTGATGTTTCACCAAAGCAGGTGAGTTGTTCTTGAGGATAATGCTTGTTGGTGAGGAGAAGTTATTAGTCACCAAACGAACAGACTGTAGAAGACGGTGCGCACCGCTATGTCTTCTTATCCCAAGATCTCTTCTGTCAGGATCGCCAGTTTAACAATCGGGTGAACTTCAGTGTTCCTTGCGTCTGTGGCGAGGAGATGCGCAGTTAGATGGAGGAGAGGTGAGGCGGGCTTGGTGAAGTGCTGCGATGCCGGTAAAAGTAACAGGAGATAAGGATGAGGATCTCTTGCACTTGTTACACCCCATCTGCACTGCAATCGAGCGTCGCGACGCGACAATTCCAGAACGCCCCCAGTAAAAGCGCGCAGAGGAGGCAGCGCGCTGGAGCTTTCTAGTAGCGTCGCGTCGCTCGCATATAAAAAGTCTTCGCGACGCCAGGATCCCAGCCGCAACCTCTAGAGGTCTGCACAGTTTCGTCGATTTGGGTAGTTCTGTCGCGTCGCGTCGCGTCGCGCCGCTATCAGATCGCGTGTCATTTTACGCGTCTTCCATGTTGCGTTTATGTTACGCTTGGATTCCATTACGAGCTGATGATTGGATTTATGTTTTTATTGAAGATGTCTTCAGATTATGAGACTACTATAATGTGCAATTATTTAATTGCAATGAATTTCACAATGATGTGCAATTTATTAAATAATAATAATAATGTTCAAATCGTGGGTTTGTAGAAGTGTTCCATGCGATATGTGCATATGTACAGGAAAAAAAGCATTTTTTTAAAAACATATTTCATAAAATTCACATATATTTGTATAATGTATGTCTTGAGTCTGATTTCATCATTTTCTTTTTGTAATGTAATTAAACATTCTAAATGGTCCTGCTCTGTGACAAAAAGGCTACATTTTTTTTTAAAGTGCAAATATGCCATGCAGTCTCTAATACAGGCTTATAAAAACTGCATGCATGACAATTTATGAAAGAATTTGAGAAATGTTTGAAATAGTTCTGAATTGGAACTGCTTACCCTTTAATGGTAGTTACATACATTCAACATAGAATCTTGATATTTG
>NW_015522166.1:0-1642 GCF_001515645.1 Sinocyclocheilus grahami | reverse complement strand
ATATATATTTAAAAAAATTTTTTTTTTTTTTTTACTTCCCTTTTACTATTTCACTATATATATTTTTTTAACCAACAATGGAAAAAATTACTAAAATTATTTAAATATAATTTTAAGTTGAACTTTAGGGGTTAGGGTTCGGGACAGCCACCTTCCAATTGAAAATACCCAATAAATTATGATTTTATATATATTAAGCTTACTAATATTTTCTGAGGCCCATTGTTGTGCCATTCATCCATGACCATCACCTCATGTTGCAGCATGATAATGCACGGCCCCATGTTGCAAGGATTTGTACACAATTCCTGGAAGCTGAAAACTTCCCAGTTCTTGCATGGCCAGCATACTCACTGGACATGTCACCCATTGAGCATGTTTGGGATGCTCTGGATCGGCGTATACGACAGCGTATTCCAGTTCCTGCCAATGTCCAGCAACTTCGCACAGCCATTGAAGATGAGTGGACCAACATTCCACAGGCCACAATCAACAACCTGATCAACTCTATGCGAAGGAGATGTGTTGCACTGCGTGAGGCAAATGGTGGTCACACCAGATACTGACTGGTTTTCGGACCCCCCAATACAGTAAAACTGCACATTTTAGAGTGGCCTTTTATTGTGGCCAGCCTAAGGCACACCTGTGCAATAATCATGCTGTCTAATCAGCATCTTGATATGCCACACCTGTGAGGTGGATGGATTATCTCGGCAAAGGAGAAGTGCTCACTAACACAGATTTAGACAGATTTGTGAACAATATTTGAGAGAAATAGGCCTTTTGTGTACATAGAAAAAGTCTTAGATCTTTGAGTTCAGCTCATGACAAATGGGGCAAAAACAAAAGTGTTGCGTTTATAATTTTGTTCAGTGTATATACGTATATATATATGTCAAAAAAATGTAAATGTGAAAAATAAATATATTAGAAATTAACATGATGATTAATTAATTTAATAACATCATTATTTATGGAAATGCATAGTGTTGACATGGCTGTCTCTCTCTGTTTCTCTCTAGCAGGAAGATGAGCCCAACGCTAGCACCGTTCATGACAAAGATCAAGCTGAAATCCGCAAGTTCCTTGCACACAAGTACAAAAAGTTGCCATGGAAACCAGAGGTAAGAGTATCATGCTTGTCGTTTTATTTTTGTCATTTTCCATTGGACAATGACTCATTATCACTCTCTTTTGTTTGTTGTCAGCTGTGTAAGTTTTTAATGAGAAGTTCTCAAACCTTCACTGAAGCTCTTAATAAGCACATGTTGGACCATTTTCTGTAACATGCATTTTTGTGTAATGAACTAACTATTACTGTCAGATTTTAATATCAGCTGTAATATCTGAAGATTTAGCCCACGATTTCAGGGCTCAAGTGAAATTGCTTATTAGTATTCAAAGCCTGTGTGCTTGTTCTTGTAATTTTCCTGAATTAACTGGAGTGAACTGCTGCTCAAACTACTGGAGAAGAAAAGAAGCAAATGTGTAAAATCACATCCTGTTTCTGTGTTTTTGTTTAGTTTTTTTGTCCCAGTATAATAGACTCAGCAGTGGAAGCTTGTTTCTGCCATGGTATAAAAATGAAAAAAAGGTCGTGACTTTTTATCTCACAATTCTGACTTTTTTAATGTGCAATTCT
>NW_015522165.1:0-1642 GCF_001515645.1 Sinocyclocheilus grahami | reverse complement strand
TCACGATTTCTCAGCGCCTTCAATAAATGAGCTATGTCAGCTATATACTGCAGCATTAAAACCGACACTGTGCTTTCTATAAGTATCATCGGATTTTGACAAACAAAAGAAAGACGGAGGAGTGTGAAAAGCGTCATAGCATGTACATTGGAGACAACATAAAAACGACATTAAAAATAAATAAAAACAAACAATTGTTTTAAGAATATTATAAACATGGTGTGAATGTAAAGTTTATTACTTTAGCGTGTTGACATTTGATTTTTAAAGCCAAAATTGTGATTAATAACAGAGAAGGCCATTCTTTCAGTACTCTTCTTGTAGCACACTCCCAGGTTTAGCAGCCCAAAATGCCTTAACTGTGGGTCAATAGCGCCATCTAGTGTGCTTGGGGGTAACTTTTACAAATGATCATTGACTGGAGGCCAAGGCCACACAATTCGTACCGCAAAACATACAGTAATCCAAATAAATTAGGACAATTACAGAAAGCCTATTTGAATGTACCTTTATAGGAAACTTTTGAATGTGAAAACACATAGCACTTTTAGCAGTACCAATACATGATTTAAAGGCTTACAGCACCAGTATGGATACTGTAAATTAGCTGTTCAAGCTTGTTAAGTGAAAACTAAGCCTTTTCGGTTTAGCGTCGTTTAAAGACTTGGAGTTATTTCTGAACGCATCTTGTGGTGTTGGTGGATTGCTTTGGCCTCTTAGCCCAAAGGACTAAATGGCTTTGCAGAACTCTTTGAGAGGGTCCACCACCAACGTCCATTAAACCATAAAGTAATTTAGCCCAGACGTCTAGCCAGTTAGCCAGGTTGGCTTTGTTCGTCTGCATCTGAGACAAACACCACCAAGCTCCAACAGGGTTGTAAAACTAGCATTTTTGTTCTGGGGCGGAAACGTGGTCGATCGGGCTTTGAAATAGCAGCATCCTGTCCGTATTGTTAAGGCCCACAAAAAGGCCATTTCAACCCAGCGCAAGGCTAGTTAGTGCTAAACATACGAACTTTAAATTATACCTATACTACCGCTGCTACTCGTAGACCTATATAAATAAGTTCAAAATCTTAACAATTAGGCATGTTGCAGTTACCGTACGATAAGAGTGACTTGAACAGTTTAGTCATACATTTAAAAAGAAAAAAATTCAAACGACACGCCTCTTTAAATAATTACATTTAAGTTCAAACACCAACAACGCGGAGCCCTCGGTCTGATTAAAACAAGCCATTATTGTTGTAGTTAATGTTTTTGATTTATTTTTCATTTATTTATTTGCTCAAGGTTGTTGACATTTCTGTAAAACATTTATGTATTTTGTGGCTCTGACATATTGGTAACACAGATTTAAAAAGCGTTTTTCTCGCATTATTTTTCCTTTGAAAAGTTGTCATATTAATGCACATATAATTTTTAAAAAATGGGCCTACAATTACAAACAACAAAAACATCAATAATTATCTATTTATGTTATTTGTTTAAATGTCAAATTAAAATTAAATAAAAAAATGAGGAAAGGAGTTTTAGTGCTTGGAAACAGGCTTGCAATTAAATACAAAATATTACAATAAATAAGGCACCGGAGCGAATGAGGCCTACCACAGGCTTTTTGGTATTTGATCTTTGTGGGATG
>NW_015522164.1:0-1643 GCF_001515645.1 Sinocyclocheilus grahami | reverse complement strand
GTTATTACCTGATCAATGGATAATCTAATGTAGTTTTACATAAAAATATGAAAACATGAATGTTGCCAATATGATAACACTGTAATGGAATTTCACTAATGCATTCTCTCATTCGACTTTATTATAGATAGTGGAATCAGTTATTATTACATGTGTTATTTTATTTGAATAAAATGATATCCATCCATCTGTCCGTCCATCCATCCATCTATCTATCCAAATGCAATTAATTCACTTTCACACTGAAGTAAATTTTAAGAACAATAGTTTTTATACATGTTCCATTGTATAAAGTTGCCATATGTCTACATTTCCTTATTTTATGTTAAAATAGTTGTTTTTTAAATGTTGTTTAATGTTTTATATTAAAAAAAAATCAAATGGGACAAAATATTCCAATGATAAAACATAATTTCGTTCCATGCAGGAATAAAATAGTTGGGATACAACTGGTTATGGCAAAATAAAGTAGCGGGTACATGTCCATATCATCAATTAAACACCTAATTAGGACTGTTTCAACAAGAATCAACAAGAACATTTTAGTCGGTGGCCAAAAATATGGTCTCGGACAACTGAATCACTAATTGACACTGATGCTTGCTGCTCAGTGATTCAAGTCGGCAACAAAAGATTAAGGCCTGCTTGATCCAGCAGGATTGATTACTGACTTTTTATACACAGTATTAGGCAACATCTAGACATTTACAGTACATGTAAATGTTATACATATTATCCCTTTCACTCTCAAAGTTGATTGCTGTTATCTGTCAGTTTTTGTTATTTTAAAAACTAGCTCCATGTAGCCCATCTGCTGTGATTGTTTGGGCTGGTGTGCTCTGCTTTGCTCTCTCGTATGCAGACAGGTTGTCTGGGCAGGTATCTTTGTTAACATATATTCACAGCATTCAATTGATTTTAGCCTGTAGATGCTTTCAACGGTGCTCAGACAATCTGTCTGCTAGCACTCAGCTGGCACTCAATTGTATAACCAAGCTTTAGCATCACAAAAAAAAGACTTGAACAGATTGTTTTTTGAAGTTAGTTTCGGTGCATCTGTGCTGTATACTGTAAGTGCTGTTTCTTAGATTTTTCTTTCTTTATTAGGGCTGTCAAAGTTAACACGTTATTGTTTAAATATGTTTAAAGTATTTTTAACAATGTTAATGTTTTACTCAATTTTGGAATTAACATTTTCATTCTGTTCGGTGTGATTTCTAAAAACTGATTGAAACATTTGAAGCTGATTGAAATTGATCATCGCTCAAATCCCTAGCAGAGCATGCGTTTCTCAGTAAATGGGAAAAGACATTTTTACGGATAATTTCAAATGTCCCAGATGGGATGTTTAACAAAAGAAAGGTCATTTGCATTCTTTGCACGGTGAAATTTAATTATCATCAACAAGTTAAATATCACCCTCGAGTTAAACTCTGTCATTGATAGAATGCTAATTTGAAACACCAACAAGAGGACGAATGTGCACATGTATGTTACGTATGTAAGATTACTCCTATAAAGGGTAGATAAAGTTGTTTAACATTAGTTTTATTACAGTATTACTTTTATTGCATGTTTGCATTTTAGGTTAGCATTTCTGTTGATTTATTGCATATTTGTGTTTCCATGCATTTGCATGTTGA
>NW_015522163.1:0-1643 GCF_001515645.1 Sinocyclocheilus grahami | reverse complement strand
TCAATATTTGGATTAGTAGCGATTGGCGAAACAAAATCATTGTTAGAATGTTAGGAAAAGGTTAACTATAAAAGCTTCCGAAACCTGGCAAATGGAAGGAGTGGCTCCCTCAGACTGTGCTGGAGAAAATGGGGTGGGGTGGGGGGGGGGATACAGCACCAGATACTAGTCTTTAGAAACTATCTGCATAAGGGAACTAGGCCAACCCCCTAACAACAGGACAGACGAACCACGAAGAACATAAAAAAGGGGAAGTAGTGACAGGAAACGGGGGGAAAAAAGAAAGTTTGTGAAAGATATTACATGCTTATGTATATGTGCACATTATGTTATATTCAATATAAACATTTAGCCTATGTCAGGTGTCATTGAATCTTGTTTGTGGATATGCATTTTGTTCACTTTTCATGCACATGTATCAACTACACAAACTACAAAGTTTCAGGGGGAAAAAAACAATCAGCTAGGAGTTTGAATACATTTTGCCTTTAGCTTCAAAAATAAATCTGTCAAGCACTAAGTATTACTCATATTGTTGTGGTGTGCTTACATACAAAAGCAACTAAAGCATGCTAATTTGACCCAAGTTTCTTCCAATTAATGCATGCTACAACAGGCTCACATACTTCTGGCTGATCTCAAGATGTCTTTTGGAGTCAACTATTAAAATTCCAGACAATTATGAGGCGTGACACAAACACACTGAACCAATTGCCGAAACCATGCAAGGCATCCTCACAATGGGACTGAAAGCAAAACCTTTGATTTAATCAGTTTAACGAAACTTCAATGCAAAATCTAGGCCTAGATAACATGAAGCAGCTGCATTCTCTTTCAAATACAGTCCTATAGTTCATACCTACATCCACAAGAGTATCATCCAGCACATGTAGCTCCTGACAAACTTTTACACATTATTTACTGTAACTTCTGTAGTATTTTATTTATGAATAAACACAACCATTCAGAAGACACAGATTGGCTGGACCAGTTATGTAAAGTGCATAGGAATTACCTGCAGATTAAGACGTCTAAATAGGGATTGAGGTGACCGGACACTGAATGCATGCGTGTCTAAACAGCAGCAGTAGTAGTATAGTAGTGCAGTTTTAAGATAGATAGCTAGATAACGAATAGCAAGATGGTGAGAACTTACTTTTTTCTTGTCTGAACTCGTTTCTTCTGCTGCCTTCTGGTACCTGAGAAGAAATGAAGCAGAGGAGTTGCTCACTCAACTAGTTTCTGTGAATTTTAAAAACCAATTATCAGAAGGTGTTTGTTATTGTTTGACTTCTGAGATGTATTTGACTATCTCCTTATTTCTGCCTAAGAAATAAAATATAACTTTTGATCGTTGGTGGCCCCTATTGGTCATATGCAGCAGTGCAAACCGATGAACTGGACTGTCTTGATTTAGCTTCCAGTTTTATTTTTATGGCATGTTAAAAACAAAACTTGAAAGCTAGCCTATAGGGGTTTCGGATTCACTAACCATCTGTTGGAGAGACTTAAAAAAATTCCCAAACACTGAAAGCAGGAAGTTCAATCTGATTTTCAAAGGAAATCCACTGCATGCCGATTCAAACTAACCCTTGGCTCTAAATGTAGGTTAGTTGGAAAGAAATGATAAGACTAAAAAAAAA
>NW_015522162.1:0-1643 GCF_001515645.1 Sinocyclocheilus grahami | reverse complement strand
TTTTAGCAAGGCTATTTTATTATCATTGGGATGCTATTATAGTAAATTACTTTGAATTAGTTTCTGTTTCCATTGTAATTTTTCAGGCAGTACATTTTTGTGTTAGTCATGTGTATACATACTTTTAAAAAATATATATATTTCAGTTATTTCACCTTTATTTTATTTATATAGCACTTTATACAATACAGATGTATACAATACAGTGTCAAAGCAGCTTTACAGTGTCAAACAGGAACATTTCAGTACATCAAGTTTAGTACATCAAGAAAACAAGGAATGTTGCCTTGGCATCTAGCTGAAACAGAAAATCATGATGTTAATGTTCAGAATATGTTGATATCTTCATGCCTTGTAGTTGCATTTAGCAGATCAGAGCTGGACGATAATATAGTTTACATCTTGCAGTGATATAAACAATCATGCAGCCAAGATTTGCTATGTAGAACTGATTTATGCGAGTAAACTGTATAGTGAATTTATACTAAATGAATATATACAAAATGTATATATATTTAATATCAGCCATTTATTTGTTACTGTACTTGACAGAAATATTTATGGCTTATCACTATTGGATCATCTCTAATTTAGTCCATCTAAAACAATTAACTCTAAGTGTTCGTATGTTCAGTTCAAACCCATGTAAAGTGAAGTGTCCGTACCACTGGCGGTGGAGTTCCCCGTGCCGGTGCTGTTGTTGTTAGTGGGTTCATCATCATCGCTGTCGTCCTCGTTTGACTGTGGGATCTCTGGTTCGGCTGGGGCGGGTGTGCTCTCAGCCTCCTGCTCCACACGACTCCGCAGGGCCAGAATCCGGTGATGCAACGCCGCGGCCAGCTGACCCGCATCTTTAGAGCTTGCCTGAGGACACACAACTTACACCATGATCCAGGGTTCCCAAAACTAACCTACATGATTTTTCCAATCACTGTTTAATGGGTAAGGACTGAGGGAGTCTGCTAAATGATTAAATGTAAATGTAGATTCAATATTTTAAAACTAAGAATAACCAGACAACTTATATTCTCTTACAAATTATTTTACAAATGTCTATGAAATTTCACTGATTTATCACTTTAAGATTTTTATTTATTAGACATGGAGAAAATAACCCTAACCCCAAATAAATAAATACAAATAATTACAATTTGACAAGATTAAAAAGATTTAAATACAAAAAAAAAGAAAATAGAATTTGAATAAATTTAAAATACATTAAAAAAATAAAATAAGCAAATATGAATATTTAAAAAATATATATTTTTAAATAACTTAAAATAAACTAATTTAATTCAAATACATAAAAAAAATATTTTTATATAAAATATACATAAATTCAATCAATTCAATTATATGTGTATAAAATTTAAAATATATAATTAAAACAAATATATTTAAAAATGCATTTTAAATTTAAATGTAATAAAAAAAATGAATAATTTAATTTAAATATATAATTGTATAATTATAATTAAAACATACATTTAAAATTATTAATTTACTAACTAAATTGAACTAAAATAAATATTTCTAATTAAACAAATTAATTTTATATATGTTACATTAATATATTTTAAACACACACAAACACATACATACATACATATACATATATATATATATATACATATACATATATA
>NW_015522161.1:0-1644 GCF_001515645.1 Sinocyclocheilus grahami | reverse complement strand
TGATTTAGTCATGTGACCGCATTGGTATGGATGTAATTGATGGCATGACAAACTACACAATAGATGTTCTTTCTATATCAGTGTTACAGTCTCATACATTACAATATATGATCTGAAGATCTGGGTCTCAACTTGTAGGATTATGTTTATTACAGAATATGGAAAATGGCATATTGTTAATAATTGTCCACCACTGTATATTCTGCATCTCTTGTTATCCTCATGTTGTATTTGGCTAACCAAGACACCCCTGATATATTGCATTACGTAATAGTGTTGTTAACTGAGGAGTGATACTTGATTATTAATGTTTGTTCCTGCAGATCTGGGAGTGACCGTTTGAGAAGCACCTCTTGACTTCAGTACAGGGGATTGGGGCTTAAGGTCATGGCAGGAAGAGGTGGAGCAGCGAGACCTAACGGGCCGAACACCGGCAACAAAATCTGTCAATTCAAACTAGTGCTCCTGGGAGAGTCCGCTGTGGGGAAGTCAAGTCTAGTCCTTCGCTTTGTAAAAGGACAGTTTCACGAGTTTCAGGAAAGCACAATAGGAGGTAAGACATACATTATATTCCCTGCATATAATAACTCAAATCTGATGTGATGCTGATGCACTTATGCATGGGCAGTTTGACCAAAATTGTGTGTTATGGTAATGGTATATCACTAGTATAATATAACTAACATAACTATTTTTTTTTGCTGGAAAAAATATATATATATTTTATTGATTTTATTTGACTATCACTTTGAAATTGAAGTTACCTACTGATTTGTACAGTAAACACAATATTAGCCAATCAAAGCCTGCAGCAGTTTGTTTTGACAAGTCATGCTTTATCAATACCGTTTATTTAATTTGATATACAGATAGGCAGTATGTTACTGTTATACGGTAATGCTATAACACCAAATATAACTAGTTATCTTTGCCGTAATTTAATTTATGGATGGGCAGTATGACCAAAATCTTATGCTATAGCAATGACATATCATGATATAACTATTTATTTTGCTGGAAAAAATAAATTAGGTTGTGTATATTAAATAATCATGATTAGCCAATGGTTAACTATGATAACCAATGACTTATTCATTAAATAACCAACTAATATTATAAACTGGATAATTAACTAAATTCTGATTTGAAGAGCCACATGTCATTTTAAGTCATTAGTCAATATATGTAACAACAACAGTAAACAACTAAAAACTTTGGTTTTGTGCTTATCAACACCCCTTAACATCTCAGTTGGCTAACACATTTCTACCATTGGTATATGCAGTCATACTGCCCAGCCCTAATTACAAGCAATTACCAGATACTGATGGCAAGATCTGACCAGTCTCTGTCCTCATTCCACTAGCTGCCTTCTTGACTCAGACATTATGTTTGGATGACACAACAGTGAAGTTTGAGATCTGGGATACAGCTGGCCAGGAGCGTTACCACAGTCTGGCCCCAATGTATTACAGAGGAGCGCAGGCGGCCATAGTGGTGTATGACATTACAAATGAAGTGAGTCCTAACATGCTCGGTTTACTCTGCTGCTTAAATGATGCATCCGATTTTTTGTGTCAAGTTACATTTATTCATAAGGCACTTTATACAATACAGATTGTTTCAAAGCAGCTTCACAGTAAT
>NW_015522160.1:801-1644 GCF_001515645.1 Sinocyclocheilus grahami | reverse complement strand
GACATCCTGCGCATCAATTGCTTTCTTGTTGGTCCACAAGTAGTCAAACCATTTGATTACTCTGGCTTCGAGCTCTTTGCTGACCTTTCTGAACTACATGTAGTGTTTGATGGCATCGATGTGAGCCTGGAACTCGGCCCGTGTGGCATTCATGTTTGATATCATGGCTCCTACGTTACCAACAATAGTGGCAAAAATTAGAACACCAACAAGGAAATCAAAAACAACAAAAAGATACTCCTCATCCCGCACCGGAGCTGGCACTTCCCCAATGGTCGTCAAGGTGAGGGTTGACCAGTAGAGGCAGTAGACGCATCCTCGAGTGTCCCATACTCAGGATCAGATATGTTTGGGTAGACCCACTGGTCGGATCCAAATCCCAGAGACTTGGAGATAGCAAAGTAGATGCAGGTGTTCAAGTAAATGATAACTAGGATATAGAGCACCAAATGCGAAACATGTTGGGGTAGCTTGTGCCGGTCTCGGTGTGGTCAAAGAACTCAAACAGACATGAAAAGCGCATCAGTCAATTGAAATGCATCTAGCCTCTCTTTCATTTTCAGTGATAAAATGATATTGAAATCAACTGATAACAAACTAAAGCAGCAGTGTAGCTCATTTGCTTCTTTAGAAATAAACATTTAGTATTATCGGTACTTTAAAACTGATAAATATTATAAAACATTCACTATGGTTTAACTTCAGTGATAATATAGATAGCTGACAGCTCCTCAGATTAAGTTCACTAAATGCCCTCATCTGCACAGTTACATCGCCCATGTTATTAATATAAATCAGGGGTCACCAAACTTGATCCTGGAGGGCCGGTGTCCTGCAGAGTTT
>NW_015522160.1:0-728 GCF_001515645.1 Sinocyclocheilus grahami | reverse complement strand
CCTGCCTGGAAGTTTCAAGTACATTTAGTAAGAGCTTGATTATCTGGTTCAGGTGTGTTTAGTCAGGGCTGGAGCTAAACTCTGCAGGACACCGGCCCTCCAGGATTGTGTCTGGTGACCCCTGCTATAAGTCAGGCACACTAAATAATTTAATATAAGGTTAAATAAATCTTCATATGTGGATGAACACAACAAAAACTTACATACAGTACTTTACAGCAGTTCCCGTGCGCAGTATGTTTAAAATGGCCCTACAGGACTTCTGCATCAACTGTCTAAAAAGTACTGCATGATCAAAATAACAGATCTTACATGACTTGTCAAATAGTTCCTACATCAAAGTAAAGTCAAAAGAAACTGCTGCATCAAATAATAAATACACGACTTTTTAAAAGAAAATTAAGACATTTAGTTCAATTATGATTACATTAACAAAAAGGTCTCAAAAGTACAATGATAATACCATGTTTCTGTTGTTGTTGTTGTTTTTAAAAGCCAGTGTTGCATTTGAATCAGTTCTGCACACAAGTCAAAATGACAGAATTGAATGGACTGATTTACAAATTTAATCAACAATAATGTCTGTTCACATCTGATATGACTGAAGCAAAATGTAAAAACTTTAAGCTAAAGCAAACTACAAAGAAATATGTCATAAACAGTGTTTGAATTGAGAGAGGGTCACAGACGGCTGACGCTTTAAACCTGCTCCCATGATTATTTCAGTT
>NW_015522159.1:0-1645 GCF_001515645.1 Sinocyclocheilus grahami | reverse complement strand
CATATAAGTATTTCATGTTAATATATTATATAATATATATTTTTCATAATATAATTATATGTAATAGTATATTATTTTTAATCATATAAATGTAATTATACACGATATATTTAAATATAAATTATAATTAGTTTTTTATAATGTAATTTTATGTTATTTTAATGTGTTTACAGAACAATTCACCCAGAAATGAAACTTCTCTCCGTATTTACTTTTATGAGAGATTCATCACAAACGTATTCTTGTCCGTGAAACACAAGAGAGAGTGTTTTTTCAGCGCGTCCTTCGTGCTGCTCGAAGACGGAGGCTGATAAGAAAGCCGAAGACGGATCTCACATCTCTGCAGTCATCTGATATTTCATACTGTAGATATTATCAAATGTAAACTAATATATGGGCACACGCACTGATCCCGTCTCACTGCTTACATGAAATACTTGAATATGTTTAATAGAAATGAAGGTAGTAAGCTGTAGATTTAGTTTTTGTTTTCAGCTGCGCATCACAGAAATACATTACAGCTTAACGTGCATTAAAATAGAAAACCTGTCTTTTAAATTGCAATAATTTTTACTGTTTTTTCTGTATTTTTGTTTAAATAAACACAGCCTTGATGAGCAGAAGAGACTTCTTTAAACACATTAAAACTCTTCCTGACCGGCTGTGTACATTTTGGACCTTTTTAATAACAAATAAAATAATATAAAGAAATATGGTGCTAAAATTGCTTATTCTTTTATTAATGCCTAAGACAAGTTTAACGTGCATTGTTTATGTTTACATATTTCTCAAGAAAGAACTGAATCAAAACCAAGCTTTTAAATATTTAGACATTTACTTTTATGCATTTTAGCTATTTATAATTATAGCAGCCATTGCAGCACTTTCTGTGGCTGTATGTATTTATGAGCGCATGCAGTAGCTGAGTTTCGCCGGCAGGGGGCGCCGCAGGTCTGGACAGCGAACCGCACGCGTTCATTCTAACGCTGAGGAACTGACGTTTGACGCCAACATGTTACGTTACGTCACGACTTTCAGAAATCGAGCGGGACCGAGAGCGCGCGACACACTTGTGATGAAGACAACTTTCGGTTTAAATGTAAAAATAGTGATTATTTTTGTAATATTACGACTGAAACTTAGTTTCATTTATTTCGGCATTGCTCAAATCTTTCCAAAAATTACAGATTTATAAATGATATCATTGACCGCACTTATCTTTGTGCTTATCTTATATTCGGTTTTACTAATATCCCTTCAAATAAAACGAAAGAGTACTACATTATAAATTTAATTTGAATTTTTTGCTAAATTTAATATTCATAAGTGTAAGTACAGTAAAACCAATTCTTTGTTTTTGGTTCTAGAAAAATAAATTAAAATTTATGTTGACAATTTTTTATTCTTTAATATATTTACATAATGTTTAGCCCGCCCCCTGGCTGTATGCGTATTTTGTATATTATTTTTGTGTGTGTGTGTGTGTGTGTTTTATGTTTTATATAAATATAAATTTGAATTTTACATGAGTTTTCCGTTAACCGCAATGTATTGTGGGCCGCGTCGCGCCCCCTTCCGGCGGTAACGGTCATAACCGCGCGTTTAAATGCCGTTCCCGCTCTAAAGCGTTCAGAAGCAGCGCGCA
>NW_015522158.1:0-1646 GCF_001515645.1 Sinocyclocheilus grahami | reverse complement strand
AAGGGAAGGTTAATTGCTAATCACAGTGTGGAGAGCTTGTCAACAATTTCACTGCAAATGTCTCTCTTTAACATGAAAGCTGCATACCCTACAGGCTTTACAGTCTGTCTCTTTCTCTCTCTCTCTTTTGTGACTCCTTATTAGTCTCTTAAACTACTGCCCTGACTCAAACACTTATGGAAATTATTCATTTTGTTCATTTCTGTGTGTGTGGGTCAGACCTTACCTATGTTGTGGGGACCAAATGTCCTCCTCATGAAGGTAAGATAAAGAGTTTTGGACAATAAATATCCTAAATATCCTAATAACAGTACAAGTCAAAGGAAAGTACCTACCATGAAATAAAAAACATATTTTGAGAGGTGCACAAATTTGTTCCAGTAAATTTTGAGGGACGTTATTGTTTGAAAGAATTATCTCTAGCTATAAATGCAAAATGCTTTTCTACAAGAGGTAAGTTAGCATTTGAATCAATCTGTAGTCAAGCTGTAGTCTCACAAGGTCATATGAGTTTTGACCTTTAACCTTTCTCTGTGGTTTTCAGCGGTGATCGGCGATCGCTTCCTGCTGTTCTCGCTGATGGAGAGGAGTCAGGTGTGTCAGGTTTACCTGAACAGGAAGAACCAGAGCTCACCTGAGCTAGCACGACACATGGAGAAACTCACAGCTACAGAGATTAAGGTAACACACACACACACACACACACACACACACATGCACATATCTTTTATGCATACATCTATTGAACACTTGCCTCAAGACATACACGTGCACACTCTTCAATGCACATGCATTAGCACATTTTAGGAGGAAAGGCAGCACAGCCTCTCCTGCTTTCAATTAAAAAGCTTTAATGAGGCTGGTCTGGCTCTTTCCATGGGGCTTTTAGCTCTAATAATTGCCTGGCTTTACTAGCTTTCTTTTACCGCTGGGACAGGTAACACTGTGATTACTGGAGCTCCTCTCTAATGCACACCTGTGGGGAACATCAGGTCCAAACATACAGCACTCCTCTCTTTATAGAGAGGTCACATCCTTTATGACAGTACATCTCTATAAGCCTGACAAATGTGTTCTTCCTTCTGTCTTTATTTTTGTAAACTAAATTACAGAAACCTTGAAAAAAGTTGTTTTTTTATTTAAAAAGGAAGACAGTTGGATCATTGTATAATGGCTGTAATACTGTAATTGTTATGCATCAAGTAAATATAAAAAAGGGGAGAAAAAAAGCTTTTTTGAAAACAGTATCATTTGAAATTTGAGAAGCATTAACTACTCAAAGCAGTTTTTCAGTGTGCTCATTACACACCGTTTTCCCACATCAAAGGTCTTGCTAGAACCGGAACAGAAGGAACCAAAATCATTTCTCTATTTAGAGATAAATTACATTTGAAAGTGAAGATTTGCATTTATGCATTTATTTTTGCATTGACAGATGCTTTTATCAATAAATAATTAATTAATTAATTAATTAACATTTCATTTTTACATTACATTGCCCTTAAGGTACACTACCATTCAGAAGTTTGGGGTCAGTAATATATATATATATATATTAGTGCTGTCGATTAGTGCCGATTAAACGCATACAAAAGAAAAGTTTTTGTGTATATTTATTATGTATATATAAATACACACACATGCAG
>NW_015522157.1:0-1646 GCF_001515645.1 Sinocyclocheilus grahami | reverse complement strand
CAGAGGGAACCCCAGATCTAGGCAGTGGCACGGGCACTCCGTCCCTTTGCAGGTAACGGAGTCTGGTCCGCAACTCCTAGATGGTCATACCCCCGCAATGGGAGCATGAGTCATCCACGAAAGCCACCTCAGCGTGCTTCATGCCCAGGCACGTGACCATCACCCAGCGCCAGGTAACGACCGCATCCAGAATGCCCGGGTGATATGTTGTCTATAGCAAGACCCACATCGTCTTTACAAAGACGTAACGTCAAGTTTGCCACGCAACGTCGTCTTTAAAAAGACGCACCCGAAATTGCTCTTTCAGGGAAAAGCTCTTTTAGCGTGCTGAGGCGCACAGGGGAGATGATAATCTGCAACACAAACAGGCGGTAGTGCAGCCTGATGTGTGCAAACCACCACCGCTGAAGCGCCGTCCGCCAACACGAAGAGCTCTCCAAGAGCACGCTGAACTCGTTCAGTCTTCTTCTCTCAGTAGAGTAGTCAGGAGCAGAACGATGTGATCGCTCGGCTCCGAAGCGAAAAGCTGAATATGCGCTGCATCTGCTGCCTACTTATACTCACGCTGTGATCAGCAGCAGCTGGATGCAGTAATCGCATGCCAATGTGCATTGGCTTGTTTAGTTTACACTCTAAGTAGATTGGTCCCTCTAAGCGAGATCCCAATTCGTCGGTCCTCTGACGTGACGTCGAGAGTAACCGACTGAAAGGGAACACATATAAAGCATTGTGTTTTATTGCTAAATGTTGCAATGTTATCATTTACATGCATTTTGCCTGAATTGTTTTGCATTTTGTTTTCACAAAATACAGTGTTTCAACATCTCGAGAGCTAAGTGCATCATCATACCCCTATTTTTCAAAGTGCAATTCAGGTGAGTTATGCTTTTCAGGTTGGAAAATAGTAATCACATCCCTGCAACGTAAAGTGTTCATATCACAAAACAGTCAAAACCTTTTAGAATTCTGAAATACTCACTGTTCTGTCGCCTCTTTTACACGGCCTTCAACGTATGCTCTTGCAGCTTCTTCCACAAGGGCATCTCTATCATGAAGACTCCTCAGGTGGGTGGAGCATCCGAGCAGTGCCAACATACCTGAAGCTTCAATCATGGCATTCACTGCTCCCTCCAGCGTCTCTGCATTCTGGATCTATTTAGGCATATGGCAATGAGACATAAAACTATACTGGAAAAACTATACTGCATTAGTGCAGTATAGTGCTGATTTATTTGTTTTTACATGGCAAGCAGTAGACAATCCTGTATTGTGTATCTAATCAGAAAAAAATGCAATTAGGCTAGCCATCTTGGTTCATAAATCATTAGGTTGGCTTGAGAAAGCTAACCTACTGAAATGCTATTTAATAGGGGTTCTGGTATTAAAAGTCATGGTTCAGTATTGTTTTGGTACAGCATGGGAGAAAATAAAATACTTAAAATTGCTTCTTTTTTGTTTAAGAGTGGTTAGCATTAACAGCAGAGCCAAAACTATTAAATTGAGCTGCTGTTTATTTTTAGATATAATAAATCAAAACTAGAAATAGAAAAAAATGGAGTAGAAAAATTAGATGTAGATTTAAATAATTAGATTTAGAAGTTAGAAGTTTAGAAGTGTATAATGTACACACAGCACCCCATATTGAC
>NW_015522156.1:0-1646 GCF_001515645.1 Sinocyclocheilus grahami | reverse complement strand
CAAAATGTAAAAATGACAATCATCAATTCATCAATGTTTACAATATAATACACTGATACATACATATAATAACCAGACACCACTTCACCGTTTATTAAGCCTAAACAATCATGGAAGTACACTGAAAAATAATGTCACAAAGATTATTCTCTAAAAGGAAAAAAAATCAATGCTATTATATAAAAATAAAAGGTAAGAGGGTGCAAATGATCTTGTGCAATCTAGTGCATTTTACTAAAATAAGAATTCAATACGAAATTAAATAAAGAGTTTAAGAACAAAAAGAAGGACATTTCACACTGCAGCTATGGATTACATCACTAATAATAATGACAAAAGCAATGCTTCAATAATGTACGCCACTGGCTCATTATGTCCTTAGGGCTATGTTAATTTACACGTTCATAGTCAACACACCCTTAAAAAATGACACAAACTAAAATATAATCCTAAATCCAATACAGAAAGATGAATAAACGTGTGTATGCACAACTACATATATGTGTGCAAAGATATTACTGAGGTCATTATAAAATGGGCGCTGTAGAACAGGTCCCTCACAGTTTTTGGGTAAAGCAAAGCCTTTGCAATCAGACCCATATTTCATATTCAATATAAAACAGTACAATAGTGTTCAGGTTACAGTATAAAAATCTACGGCTCAGTTTGATCCCTACACTATCACAGCTGGTGACATGAAGCTGCTCCCTCTGCTGGCTGAGGAAGTGATGTAATAGTCGTCTTCCTCTCCCATCATTCTGTCTTCGTCTCTGTCATCCTGGTAAGGAGACTGTTTGTCCTCCCAGGAGAAACGTGAAGGCTCATGATGATCCTTGTCATCATGGTATGCTGAGAGATCCTGACAGAGAAGAGATTATAGTGTTGTGATAGAGTCAAAGCACATGTGTTTCTATTAAAGAGATGATTATAATCTGTGAGTAACAGGCATGAATAATGCATGGAAAATGAACATGCCATCAAATATGCATGATTTACCATCTTAAATGCCACAAAGGATTAGAGGAATAGAGAGAGTGAGAGAAATGGCCTCTTACTGTCATCGGTTCCTCTTTCTCTGTCTCATGGTGCATGGACTGAGAATCAGACACAGGTGTATCGATGCTCGGCTACAAAAGGAAAAGAAAAGGATGAATTGTTGAGCTTAATAAAGTTTACTAATAAAATTGCTCATCTTAATAAAAGTTTTCAAGAGGTAAACAAACACTGAAATACAAAATATAATACAAAATGTGTTCATTATAAACGGTAGGCTATTATCAGTATAACAATCTAATTTCAATCACATTTCTTTTTTTGGATTGCCTCTCTAGTAAAATTTTTCATCAAAATATATTGTACTACATAACCTCATGTTTGGGTGACTTTCTGTCAGCTTTACTCAGATTGTCCTTATCCAGTCTGGGAACAGCATCCCATCCAGCACTGTTATAGTTAACTAAAACTAAAGCATATATAATTACTAAATGAATGAGCACATTTGAAATTAGTATTTTGTTATTATTTATATTCTAGTATAGTATTTATTCAGATTTTTTTTTTAATTTTCAGTTTTAATTTTAGCTTAAGTTTTAGTGATTTTGTATTGTGCTTTTGTCAGCTTTATTAGGTTTTTTTGTTAAAAAAAA
>NW_015522155.1:0-1648 GCF_001515645.1 Sinocyclocheilus grahami | reverse complement strand
CACACACACACACACACACACACACACACACACACACATAATTGTTATCTTCGCTGTTTAAGAATTTAAGCATCTAAATGGTACTTTTTTATTCTTTAGTGTGAATCTAAATGAATTTATTTCAGTGTTGAATATGAACTGATGTGTTCTGTGCAGTGCGGACACCGTAAACGACTTGTCTGCAGCCTCTGAGCTAGTCTGGACCACACAATCTCAAGATGTCTCCTCACAGCTCATTAGCACGGTGACTGGTAAGCGTTCAGAGCCGTGATCAGACCTCCATCCCCCTGATCAAAGGCCGGAGCTGGGGCTGAGCGTTGACCTTGCCCTGGGAAATGACCACGAGGATCCGCGCTGAACGGGGGAAGCCCGAGCGGCATAAAGGCCCGGCCCACGCGGACATACGCAAGTGGAAACCAGAAGGAAATTGCAGACAGGGAACCAAAGTCAATCCAAGTAGCGTTTACCACCCTCTCTCACGAGAGCTTGAGTCGGTTTGGGCCAGAATCCCTCTCCCAGGAATTGAGGAAAAGCACAATCCCGCGCATCTGTTTCCTCAGACAGCGCATGGAGGAAACTGGACGTAAATCACACCCAACAAAAATAGAACTGGGGCTGTTATTCAGACGGATCTCGGAGGCTTTGGATTGGGCTTTTTCCATGCCTGGCACACATTTATATTTGCATTCTTACAATATATATGGCTGTGCTTTTTGGAAATAAATAGCCTATCGGGATGTGGAGGGAGCGAGGCTTGCTGCCACACTTGAATATTTCAGACTAGGTTTATTTTTAAAATTGTAATCTTTAAATTTAATTTCTTTATAGTCACCTATTTAAGCCAATAATCAAACTATTAAATTACTAACTACTAAAAACGACTCAATTCAAAAAAGTAGTTTAATCAATTAATCAATTAATTACCCCTTTCAGCATATAGTGCTAACTGATTACATGTAATCTGGATTACCTAATCAGATTCCAAAATTAAGTACTTGTAGTTAGAGTAGCCTATATTACATATTAAAATGCTCATAAAATTGATTTATTTTATTTTTTTCTAAATATTTCAAACATGGAAGACTGAGTAATGTCATTGTTATTTTCTTGTTTATTAATGTTTGTTCATATAATGCAGGGACTTCGAAACGTTTTTGTCAGCCAAACCCCTTAAAATAAAATATTTACTTGAAATATAATGTAGGAAATTAATATTGTAAATCATTTAACACCACATTCACATGTTCACAGTTTAATGGTCACACTGACACGCAGGTAAACAAATAAAATATTGATATTTTTAGTGTTCAAATGTTTAAATGATTTTTGTTTTACATTTTCATAATTTAATTCATTATTAGCTTTTTATCAACTCACTATGTACTATTCATGCACGATCAACTCACTAATGTTACGTTTAACGCATTTTATCCCCCCAAAAAAAAGAAGTAAAATATTTAGTTTCTCTTTGCTGTTTTATGTCAGTATGGTACGTTTACTGGTCAATTTAAAACCAAGTTTGATATAAAGTAATACAAAAGTAATCTAGGAAGTAGCCAGAATATACATTACCAAATCAGTAATGGACTACAGTTTGTAAATAATGTACCCAGGTGTGCATGTGTGTGTGTGTGTGTGTGTGTGTGTG
>NW_015522154.1:0-1648 GCF_001515645.1 Sinocyclocheilus grahami | reverse complement strand
TTATCTTATATAGCTGTATATATATATATATATATATATATATATTTAAAAACATTAGAGGCTCTTCCATTCAAGAACAGTCACAGAGTTGTTGTGAAGCCACTCCTTCGTTATTTTAGCTGTGTGCTTAGGGTCAAGGGACAAGAGGGACAAGAGGACTGAGGGAGTCTTGAATGCACAAATGTCTGCAGTATAAGCAGTACTGAAAAATGTATAGTTGCTGCTGCTTCTAACTGTCCCTGGTTTTTTTCTTGTGCAAATGTTCAAAGCTTTCAGTAAATACTGGTTCAAAAACAAGTTCAAAGTGTGTGTGTTAACTTTAACAGTAATATTAATTTTAACAATTAGGTATCAGAATATAGCATAATAAGATGGGTAGTTACAATAATATTAAAATTTGAAGAGGTTTCAATCTCACTGTGTGCTCTAATGCTTTAAAAAAACTGGTGTTGAAAACAACTTTTCAAGCATATTGTCTTGTTGGGCCCACCCTAACACCCAGATAGGTTTTGCATATGATCCCTAGTTGGGCCCCACCTAAAACCCAGTGAAATCCTGCATAAAACCCACATGGGTAAGTTGCATGGGGCCAACATGGAACCCGTGGACAAACCCACTTACAACCCATATTTAGATGGGACCCAGATGGGTTTTGCATATCATCCCCAGTTGGGCCCCACCTAAAGCCCAGGGAAATCCTGCATAAAACCCACATGGGTAAGTTGCACGGGGCCAATATGGAACCCGTGGACAAACCCACTTACAACCCATATTTAGATGGGACCCAGATGGGTTTTGCATATCATCCCCAGTTGGGCCCCACCTAAAGCCCAGGGAAATCCTGCATAAAACCCACATGGGTAAGTTGCATGGGGCCAACATGGAACCCGTGGACAAACCCACTTACAACCCATATTTCAGCCCATGTAGTAACCTTGTAGTACCCACATAAAAAATAAAGCTGGGGCCAAGATGGGTCTTGCGCATGTTGCCCAGTTGGGGCCCACCTGTTGTCAAGTACAATCCCACATGAAATCCATGTGGGCAATTGACATTGGGCCATTATGGAACCCGCGGACAATCCCATTTTGGGCCCACTTTTTCAGCCCATGTCAAACCCACATGGGCCCCACACACAAATGTTGGCTGGGACATAACAGTAAATAAAACAAAACCTGACATGCATCTCTACTTTTTTTAAGGTTGGGGGTACACAAGTTATAATCATGATTGTTATGTTTGCCACAAGAGGAGTCAGTGGAACATCTATGTGTTTGTCAAAATATTTTAATGAAAAAGAAACAATGAAGAAGGAACTTAGAAAGGTGGGAGTGGAAGGAATAAAGCTAAAAAAACTCCAACACTGAAGGTGGTGATAATGCACCTTAACGCTGGTGCGACCCACCATAAAACAGAAGAAGAAGAAGAAGAAGAATCAAACATCACTATTCAAGAATCAGCTACTGGAAATAAGTATAGTAGAGTATAATGTAAAAAATATAGTAACTGTTAATAAAAATAACAATTGGTCCCTCGATATCTCTTTGCCGCCTTGAAGAATTCTCAGTTCCTTAAAGTGTAAATACAGCCGGGAAGCAAGAAAACATTCAAATGTATTCTCAATACTTCAATTTATTCATAGGTAAAA
>NW_015522153.1:0-1648 GCF_001515645.1 Sinocyclocheilus grahami | reverse complement strand
AAAAAAAATTACATTATTTATACATGAGGTTCCCATCTGGTGCCCCAGCATAAATAGCTGAAAGTTAGCAAGCATTCTAAAAAAAATTATACTTTCTCACCCATATAAAAAAGTCTCAAACCTAAAATGTATTGCATATATGCTGTACTTGTACCCCCTAAAAAAGATGTAGGACTGAGACTCAAACACCTCTCGTTATGCATTGACCCTAAAAAGTGGAACTTTGAGGGATCGTTACATTTCAACTTAAGTTCTAAGTCTAGGAAAAAATAATGTGTAAAATGTCTAAATCCACATATACAGTGCATATGAATTTGTACATGCACACTGCATGTACATATAAATATGCTTTATATATCAGTTTTTGTTCCAAGGAACTAGGACTACCCTGGGCTGAGATAATGACAAGGATGTTTCCATAAAAGTCTGTATAACCAATATTTGCTGTTGACCATGACATTCAGGAAGCTTCTGTGGTTAAATTGCAATACCAGTGCACTGATGTAACCGCTCAAAAATAAATAGGAAATTTAAAAATGTTTAAGCAACCAACTTTACAATTTTTGGATTACTTCAGGTAGACATTGACCTTTGAAGTTGGACATCAACATGGTCTCTTCTTTGGCATTATGAAAGTCTCTTCATGAACGAGTCCAAGGATGTGACCAGTTCAGTACAACCTCTTGTTTTCATCTTGTAATTATGTTAATTTCTATATTATAAGGCCTGTGACATAAGACCTTCAACATCAGAGAACTAGGACAGCGTGAGTTTTGATTTAATGTTGACGTGCTGATCTGAAGGTGAAGTTTCTTTAAAGGTTGGAAGATGCAGTTTTATAAATACATGAAGTTGCTGCTGGTGCAGATGTCTGCAGTTTGCTGTACCTCAGCAAAGGTTGTCCTCATTCAGAAAATAGCAAGACCTTTTTCTCATTGAGGAAAGAGGAGCAGAGAGAAGCTACTGGAGGGCTTAGCTCTGAAAATAGATGACACATTTTTCACTTCAGTTTCCTTTTCGCTCCTTAATGAGCATGTGCTTAAGTGTAACTGCGGAAGCAACTGATTAAAGCTAAATTAGTCTCGAACTAAAGTTTCACAGTGCATTTCTGCAGTTTCCTTTTATGTTGAAACTGTTCTCAGATCTGTTCTTCACGAATCTGAGCGAGTGAACCGTGAAAGCTGGTTGGAGAAGTCAAGGAGAGAATTGTAAAGTCAGCATTTCTTTGGGAACTGGTCCGAAAATGGGATGAACTGTGTCGGCAGCCACGTGTCACATGCTTGATAATTGGGTCAAGAGTGCAGAGGACTCAGTCCATAGCACTGAATGGCATTATTATGACAACCCTGCAGTTAAAGCACCATGCACGGTCACAATTCTGTGACAATCACTTTGAATTTGTCTGAGAATGCATGTGCCATACAGATCTGCTAGATGAATGCCTGTCTCAGTCTCACCCAGACACACACACTAAGAAGTTCCCTTAGGATCAAGACTGTCAGAACTGGCATGTCAACCCCTCAGTCACACTTACAAAATAAAATCTGTGAGATCCCTTAGGCTCAGCTGTGTCAGTGATGGAGGAAGGTCTCGCTAAATATATAACCCCCCCCAAACCATGACCTATTTTCCTCACTCTCTGTCTCTC
>NW_015522152.1:0-1648 GCF_001515645.1 Sinocyclocheilus grahami | reverse complement strand
ACGGTTTAGGGCCGTTTAGCTAAACAATCCGCGGTCGCCGCGCGGCAGACCGGGGTTCGATTCCCCGACGGGGAGAAAACTGTTTTTTCCCTCGATATGCGTTCACTGGAAAACTCATTTAAAGACTCCCATTTTAAGATCTAACGATCACTTGGGAATTACTTAATTGTTTTATTTTACGATAAGAGAAAACATCTCATTAGTACATCGTTTTACTTACGAAAAGACGCTACTCTTCTAAACTAGACTTGTTTTCGTAGGATTTTGCATCTCTTTGATTTCCCACTGACTGATAATTTTTAGGATTAAGATTTTGTTTATTCCTACATACTATTACAGTTTTTATTAATGTTTTATTTTTTATGTTCCATTTTCATTCTAATTTCATAGTTTTTTGTTAATTATATTAGTTTTAAATGTGTGGTTTTTATGAATTAAGTTTGAGTTATTTTAATGCTTAGACTGAACAAAAATGAGAAATGTTGCTAACTAAAAATAAGTATAAAATAATTATATTTCAGGTAACAAAATATTTGTAATGGTTGCCGTTAATGGTAAAAACACCCACCAGATGGCAGCATTTCCAGTAGACCTGATATTAAACAATGCTAACTGCTTGCTGCTAACGGAAAAAAGTGTGAATAAAGCAACTTTCAACAAATTCAAACAATAAACAACAGCACTGAATGTCATTGCTCTAGCAAAACACTAAAACTTTTGCCCCGTGTGAGGCTCGAACTCACGACCTTCAGATTATGAGACTGACGCGCTGCCTACTGCGCCAACGAGGCCTGAAGGTGGACTGTGCAAAACCTCCCCATGTTACCGCAGGAACGCCTCAGGTAAGTCACAACAAGCTGCTTTTGCACTTCAGGTCTGTACTTGATTTTGCTTGTTTAGTTCTCTACTTTTAATATGTTTGTGTGCACATCTACTAAAATCCCAAAAGAGTGTCTGTACAAAGATGATTGGGGAACAATAGACCAGTTTAAACAATGAGATCCAGCCTCGTCCACTAGAGGGAGTCAGAGTGAACAGCCACTTCAAAGATTGCAGATTTAAAATGCATACATGACATTAAAAACTGTACATTTCAAATGCATAAATGTGAGCCTGCAGCACAAAAGCAGTGTTAAGTCGCTGGGGGATATTTGCAGCAATAGCCAACAATACATTGTATGGGTCACAATTATACATTTCTCTTTTATGCCAAAAATCATTAGGATATTAAGTAAAGATCATGTTCCATGAAGATATTTTGTAAATTTCCTACCGTAAATATATCAAAACTTAATTTGATTAGTAATATGCATTGCTAAGAACTTAATTTGGACAACTTTAAAGATGATTTTCTCAATATTTAGATTTTTTTGATAATAAATAACATAGTCGAATAAATAACAACTGTAGAATTAAAATGCACAAATTAATAAATAAAATATATTATAAGGCATATATTAAATAAAGATTGTAGATTTCAAATGCATATGCATATATTAAATTAAAAACATTTCAAATGCATATATTATGTATTAAATAAGGATATTAGGATAAATAATATTAGGATATTAGGATTTATAAATAATAAATCTCAATAAAATTTAAATTTATGCATCATCTGAAAGCTGAATAAATAAGCTTTCCATTG
>NW_015522151.1:0-1648 GCF_001515645.1 Sinocyclocheilus grahami | reverse complement strand
GTCACAGTCCAACTCTAAATCCCAATGCGATGCGTTAAAAGACAGACACAAAGGACTTGCAATAAATGAATGTATTTGACAAACAGCACAAGTCTTACAAAATAATCACACCACCCAAATTGAAAAGCAACAGAGTTGATAAATTAACTGCAATGCTCAACACAGTAAACAATTGCCCTTTTAAAATGATGAAAACTTGACAGTTCAGTGCTGCACAACTACTGGTCCTGAAATGTGGCACCACTGAAAGGAAAATAACTAATTGTATACAGTAAAGAGTGTCCAACCAGTATAGTCTTTTATGACTTGGATGAAGTACACTAGATCCTTAAAAATCAGTCAATTCTCCCAGAGGACACCATTTTTTTGTCTCTACTTTAAATGCGGTACAAAATTCAATAAATTGAGCCAAAACTGCATAAAGAAATGAATGCCATAGTGAAAATCTAAAAGAATTCTGGCCATGTTCATTTATGATCAAAAAACTACTATGATGCTGAAAGACAAAATGCCCAAGCACAACCACCAAGTGTTTTTCATTACAAATTGCATATATTCTCAATTTTCTTACCGTCCTGAACCCCTCCATGCACAAATCGCAGAGGGTTCAGAAGCAGTGTTTCTCAAACAATACAAATGAATAATTTAAACATCAGCAGCATCATCTTAACAAATTCTGTATTAAATCTACTGGCTGTGAAATCTAAGTTTGACCATGTTTAAACACACAGTTTACACTCAACATAGAAAAATCTGATGGTCACTACAGCCTTGAACCCTCTAAGAGATTGGGATTTTGCTTGTCGTTCCATGTAAAACATACAATTACAATATTCAAGCAATACACAAGGTTATGGTTTCAGATTATACGATATACAAATCTTGCATACAGCATAACCTTTTTTGTTCTAGATGCTACATTCAAGTTCAGGTTTCTTGATAAAGAACTCCCAAACTGATGCAGATTCTGTTGTTAATTGAAGATTCAGTGACTGATGGAACGGTTTATATCAGCCCATCGCTTTGGTTATGAGAATGTTAACAGTACATTAAAACATTTAAAAGCAACTAAAATACAAATGTTACTAGAAAACTTGACAGATAAAAAGAGTAGCGTTAATATGGTCCAAATTGATGGACAAACCAGACATAAAATATACAAGTAGGATTATGTAATATATTGCAGCTGTTTCCAAAGAAAAAGAAAAACTCAGCCTTGAGGAGCTTCAGGGCTACTTTAGGAGAGGAGAGGTGAAGAAGTGCCCTTGGCGAGGGACGCTGACTGCAGCTCTGCTCCTGCTAGAGAACCTGAAAACAGGAGGAATGTTCATAATGGTTAGTTCACTTCTACTCAAAGAACAGTGGCAGAACGCGATAGGATTCAAACATACTTTGGAGTGATTGCATTGAGAGTTGCATTCTTCATGCGCTGGGAGAGAGAGCTGGAAGATGGGGTCTTGCTCATCTGCTGGTCAGGAGTCGTAAGGGGCCCAAACATACTCGCTACAGGGCCCAAAAAAAAGCAGCAGCAAATTGTAATACAAAGAAAAAAAATTACTAAATCGATCAAGATCAGGTGATGTTATGAAATGAAGTTTTTTTTTAATAATAATAAAAAAATAATAATTATATATATATATATATATAT